>NC_091120.1:208178340-208428340 GCF_040183065.1 Periplaneta americana
GTCGCGCGCTCCAAATTATTAGTTCATTGGTCTTTCCATCGTTTTTTTGTCTTCCTATGCTTCGTTTTCCTTCTGGTATATAATTTAATATTTTCTTTGGGTATCTTCTCTCATGCATTCTGTCCACGTGATCTAGCCACTTTTGTCTGTGATGGTCTATTTCTTCATTTAGGTTAAAAATCTGTAATTGATTTCTTCATTTCTGATTCTGTCCCTTTTAGTGACTCCCAGAACTGATCTTATAAACGTTATCTTTACTAATAATAAATCTGTAGCCGAAATTTTTCTGGTAATTTTCGATTTTCTAAAAATAATTGGTTCTAACATATATAATTAACCACCCTGAAACCGAAAATCGCTTTTTTGAAATTTTTGTTTGTATGTCAGTCTGTTTGTTACCTTTTCACGCGATAATGGATGAACAGATTTCGATAATAAATTGTTTTATTTAACGACACTCGCAACTGCAGAGGTTATATCAGCGTCGCCGGATGTGCCGGAATTTGGTCTCGCAGGAGTTCTTTTACATGCCAGTAAATCTACTGACATGAGCCTGTCGCATTTAAGCAAACTTAAATGCCATCGACCTGGCCCGGGATCGAACCCGCAACCTTGGGCATAGAAGGCCAGCGCTATACCAACTTGCCAACCAGGTCGACTCGGATTTCGATGAAAATTGGAATATAAATTATGTTCGTTGTAATTTAGATTTTAGGCTATATGGCATTCAAAATACATTATTTGAAAGGGGGGTTATAAGGGGGCCTGAATTAAATAAATCGAAATATCTCGCTTATTATTGATTTTTGTGAAAAATGTTACGTAACGAAAGGTTCTTTACAAATAATTTGCGATAAGTTTTATTCCTTGAAATATTTTGATAGGACTGATATTTAATGAGATAAATGAGTTTTAAAATTAAAATAACTGCCATCTAAGGCCGTATAATGAATTAAAAAACAAATGACTTCGTCTATAAGAGCCGTGGACAGCAACAATCGAAAGCTATGAAAGATAGCCTACAGAGAATGTTTCTGTGTTTGTATGAAGTAATATCGGAAGCTTAATTAACCGATTTGTATAATTAATTATTATTTCACCATTGGAAAGTGTAGTTTCTGTAGATGGACATAAAGCTATAATGTTATTACAGTAAATTCCGATATAATATAATGTAATGTAGTATAATATAATATAATATAATATAATATAATATAATATAATATAATATAATATAATATAATATAATATAATATAATGTAATATTATATAATATAATTTATTTGAAGTGTTCAGAACCAAAGTGGGCCAAACGCCATTTACTCAATACGTAGAAAACAAGGGTTAAAATTAAGTTATTACCATAATTCAATGGAAACCTATAACAAGTAAAATAAAATATACACATTAAATCTAAATGATGTCTATGTTCATTAAACTATGGTTGTATGTAATAAAAATTAGAAACATGTTAAAGGAATTGTCATTGCACCAATGAGTGTCTCTGGACCAAAATGATCGCATTTTAATTATTTGGATGCAATTTAAATTAAGTAACATATTAAACGATTTATCCTTCTATCAAACACGAATGTTCCCTGGATCAAATGTCCTATTTTAATTATGTAATTACTTTATATTTATTTCTAACGGGTGCAGCGGAGCGCACGGGTACGGCTAGTAATAATAATAAATCTGTAATTGATTTCTTATGTCTTCATTTCTGATGCTGTCCCTTTTAGTGACTCCCAGAACTGATCTTAAAAACGTTATAAAACGTCAATAATATTAAACATATTATTATTAATATTATTAACATATTACTATGTAGATGAAATTATTAGGGATCATCAGTGTGGTTTTAGGCGTAATAGATCAACTATTGACCACATATTCTGTATTCGACAGATAATGGAGAAAAATGGGAGTATAAGGGTACAGTGTGTCAGTTATTCATAGATTTCAAAAAGGCATATGACTCGGTTAAGAGAGAAGTTTTATATGATAATCTTATTGAATTTGGTATTCCCAAGAAACTAGTTCGATTAATTAAAATGTGTCTCAGTGAAACGTATAGCAGAGTCCGTATAGGCCAGTTTCTATCTGATGCTTTTCCAATTCACTGCGGGCTAAAGCAAGGAGATGCACTATCATCTTTACTTTTTAACTTTGTTCTAGAACATGCCATTAGGAAAGTCCAGGATAACAGAGAGGGTTTGTAATTGAATGGGTTACATCAGCTGCTTGTCTATGCGGATGACGTGAATATGTTAGGAGAAAATCCACAAACGATTAGGGAAAACACGGAAATTTTACTGGAAGCAAGTAAAGAGATAGGTTTGGAAGTAAATCCCGAAAAGACAAAGTATATGATTATGTCTCGTGACGGGAATATTGTACGAAATGGAAATATAAAAATTGAAAATTTATCTTTTGAAGAGGTGGAGAAGTTCAAATATCTTGTATCTTGTAGCATTATGCACGTTGCAAGAGGGGCGAGTGTGCAAAAAATAAGCTCTTTAGTTAAAAAATGGTAGGGTTTAGAATTTACAACCTTGAGGTAGACGAAATTGGTAAAAATCTAGAACTGTCGTGAAGAAAATTCACTTCCGAATATAACGCAACAAGTGGGTGCCTCACACTACCTTCGGAACTCACGACTGCGCTGTTCAGAGATGGCACTGAAACGCTACCATTCGGTTTTGCAACCAATTCAGTTTCAAGAATGTTTTTGTGAGTAATTTATTGAACCTCTGAATGAAAGAATAATAGATGTGGTAGTTTTCTTTTAATGAGTCGTGATTTCAATTAAACACAATAATCCTAACTGACGTTCAGAGACACCTTCCTATTTTAGTTTCTATGTATTTTAGTTTAATTCTGCTACACAGTTTATTTCAGTGTTTAATTAATAGTTCATAGTACTTTGTTGTTTAATTTGTAAATAACTTTTGTATACATGTAACTCTCATCTAAATCAAATTGTTGGATTCTTTGTAAGTTCATGCATATGTATATACACTTTTTGCTGGTTGAGTGGAAGAGAAGGCCTTGCGGCCTTAACTCTGCCAGCTAAAATAAATCATTATTATTATTATTATTATTATTATTATTATTATTATTATTATTATTATTATAAACACCGCTACTTGATCCCAAAGACAGTGTTGGTGTGTAATTGGTTCAGTAATTTTGTGGAGAACATAAATAATCTAGCAATGAATAAATTCAGATATCTGTAGGGGAAATATTTAGCATTTTAACAGAAATTATTACATCATTTCGTCATAATCCCAGAAACTGCAACGTGTTCATAATGCGTGTGTTCGTTTCATTTGTAATGTCCGCTACTACGATCACATTTCGCCTTCTTTCGATAAATTATTGTGGCTCAGGTTAAATGAGAGGAGAAAGTTACATCCCCTTTCTCTCTTATACCGAATTTTGCACACCTCTACTCCCTCTTACTTATCTGTCCGATTCCACAGTCTTTCTCGGCATCATAACTTAAATACTCGGTCACAATATGATAACACGCTAGAAATACCACTGCACACATCATCTCTTTATTCTTCATCTTTCACTGTTGCTACTTCTCGTCACTGGAATTCTCTGCCGCCTGAAGTCAAGGGCTGCCGAACTTTAATTTCCTTTAAATGTAAATTAGAAAAATATCTTATGATGAGTTGCCAGACCTAACGTGTTACAAATGTGTTCCACTGTATTTATTTTTATTTTTTTTTTGTTTCTTATTTTTATTATCTAAATCGTGTTTATTGATCACTTAACACCAATATGTATCTCACTGTGTTGTTTTTTAATCTATTTTTTTGTGTACATTTTATTCAATTGTCAGTTTCTGGTTTAATTATATGAATCCTGCTTAATTGTAATCTAATACTAATATGTATACTAATGTGTTCATTTTTATTTTTACTGTGTACATTTTTTATTGAATTATCGGCTTCTGTTTTTATGTGATTCGTATTTGATTCTAACAACATTAATATGTATTCCACTATGTTTATTTTTATTTTATGAGGTAAATTTTATGTAACTACCTCTTTTGATCTCATTATGTACCTAAATTGTATCAGTATGTAATTACTTAATTCCTATCCAGTTTTATGTTTAACTATGTAAGCAAGTTTTAATCCTGGTTGAGTGTAAGAGAAGGCCGTATGGCCTTAACTCTGCCAGGTTAAATAAAGCCATTATTATTATTATTATTATTATTATTATTATTATTATTAAAGGTAAAGGTATCCCCGTAACATGCCATGAAGGCACTTGGGGGGCAAGGAGGTAGAGCCCCATGCTTTCCATGACCTCGGCACTAGAATGAGGTGGTGTGGTCGGCACCACGCTCTGACCGCCTTTTACCCTCGGGAAAGACCCGGTACTCAATTTTATAGGAGGCTGAGTGAACCTCGGGGCCGTTCTGAAAGTTTGGCAACGAGAAAAAAATCCTGTCACCACCTGGGATCGAACCCCGGACCTTCCAGTCCGTAGCCAGCTGCTCTACCAACTGAGCTACCCGGCCGCCATTACTATTATTATTATTTAGCATCTTGATCAGTTCTCATTTTATGTAAAACGAAAGACAGCGTCCATTCCACTGTTCAAAGCGAAACTGTGATGGACGTAGATTTGAGTGTATCTGGGTTCTAGCCAATCACGGGAACTCGAAAACTTGTGTTCATAACTGGACTCTGCCATTTAACACAGGGACTTCCACACTCCATGTGAAGGTCGCTGACAACCACAGCTTCTTGGCACGGTTGCCAACTCGTTGTGTCAACTGCAAGCTTCTCAACCGTACGTTATAGAGGGGGTTGCCATAATTTTATAAAAGACAGTAATTGTTCCCAAACTTGAATTTCCTGAAAAAGTTCTCTTCGCCTTCATAACATCCACTGAGATGTATCTTTCACATTGTTACAGTGAAATTGTTAAGTATTTCATGCTAAATGAAAGAAGTTATATAATTTGATGTTTATTTCTGCATTCTTATGTTGTCCCGCAGGATTCGTTATACCTTTTACTGGTATTTGACGCAATAGAAAACAGTTCATCTTTCTCATACTAGCCTGTACCTTGTTTTTATACCGAAAGAAACTTTCCGTCCGCCTTGAGTTTAAACGTCAGTACGAACCTTGCCAATCACTAACAAGATGTGTTGGGGTGTTCTACTTACTACTGTATATATGATTGACTGGATGTTCCTACAACATGTTAACGTTCTTTGTTATCCTCTCCAGTGGCGGCCCGTCCTTATGTGCTACAGTGCTACAGCACAATGATAATTTTGGCTCAAATAATGTATTTGTAATACCACCATAGTATCTGATCTGTCATTGGACAATTCCCGTGGTTATGTTCATGACGCGTTATAGAGTGTTTAGTCTTCGCTCTTTGGTGCCTCAGATGATTCGTTGTGCTCCTCAGAACTCCACATAAGAATGTAGACAGTTATGCGCATGTGCGAAGCTGAAATCACTGCTCTGATTGGCTATTTTTACGCGGGAAAGTGCTGTTGTCAGCTTCAGCACTACACAGCTTGGAGATTGCAAAAATAAAGCGTAACGAAATAATGCTTGTTTGTGGAGGAACTCGGAACTATGTACAATGTATTTGGTAATTCAAGTGTCCGACTGCTGCTGCCATCTATCTGTTGAAGTTGCTGTCAACAGCTATACTAAACTGAACAAATGAGTGTTCCAGATACAACTTGGATTTCTATACGGAAGACCCGACTTCCGAAATATAGATGTCTGTTCAATTGTTACAGTACATAGTCTCCAGCAATTTACAGTATCCGTTCTGTGAAGTAACGAAGTTGATAAATGTTTTGTTTACAACACAGTGACCACTGCTGACCCAGAAAGATGTTTATACTCGACCATGCCGAAATGTAGTAATTATACACCTGGTAGCACCCCTTTAATGCACCTCATTAAAGTACACCTATTCATTAAAGTTCAGGTGGTCCAACAATCAGAAAACACCATTGTAGCAATATGAAAGCGCAAGTATCGATTATTCTCGGATATGCAATCGAAAGGCAACTAGCGAAACGTCACGGAGGCTGGAAATCCAATACTGTCGCAGAAGGTTATGTTCTGTTACTATAATAATTAGCATTAATTGTAAATAATATTCAAATAAATTCAATTTGTCATCTCGTTTTTCTATGTCTAAATCAATTTCAAGGTTATATCAAGATTAATGTTCATTTTATTCTCTAGATTATATCAAGGTCAATGACATTTGTTTCTCGGAAAAAATCAATACTTTCGCGTCTGCGCACATGTCACAATTTACGAGATATTTCACAACGTCAGTTCCGCTCCCCAGTCAGATAAGAATAACATGAATACTTATGAATAATTTCAAGTTAGAAATATGGTCGAGCATAAAAAGTCGTATGAAACTTGCCTATAATGGTAATTAAGACGCTCGTATGAAAATTATGAAACTCGCTTGCGCTCGTTTCATAAACATACTCGCGTCTTAATTACTACCATTATAGGCTCGTTGCATAATGTACTATTTTCTTGCTAGAAACGCATAAAAACGTTTTTAAGGAACAATATGTCCCAGGATCGTCTCACTGCTCTTGCAATACTGTCAACAGAAAAGAGTATGATGTCCAAGATGGAGGGGTTTAACACCAATTGACAAGTTCTGCAGTAGGAAGGAACGTCGTATGGACTTCATATTTCATCACTAGTCGAGTCTCAAATTAAGATAAATGCATATAAGTGTATACAGTAGGCCGGTATAGAGATTGTAGCACACTCATTGTTTTGGCCACCAGCCGCTACTGATCCTCCCTCAGTCTAGGCCTGCTTGTAACCAATTTAAGTTCAGTCTTTAAATACGTAATTTACAATTACTCTTCATTCAGGATGATGGATGTTGTGATTGGTGTGCTGGTGTTGGTGTGTTTAGTAATTACTTACTCCTTAATAGCTGCTAGAGGACATTACACACATTCTGATATCAAAGAAGTTGTGTGTCGTGTTTATATGTATATCCAGAGCAAATATGACAATGCAAGGAATGGAAGACAATTTTCGTTAGTTATATTTTGGGTGTGTTCTAAAATTGCGGTATACTACTGTATATACCTGAATCCGACCATCAGATTTGAGACGCATCAGAATCAGCCCGAGGAGGTAAATCTAGAGAAAAGGACAATTTATGAACCAACTATCCCTTATTACAAAACTGCATATCGTCACCTGAATGCAAGAAATAGATAAGTCGAAATTTGCGTTTTTTAGTTATCTCTGTTCTAGCATAGCAGAACTCGCACAGAATGCAATCCAAGAACTAGGTAACTGATCGAACGATACCAGTGACATCTATGTGCCAATGTAACAAATAGGTAAAAGATTTTTTCTATTGGGTTATTTTACGACGCTGTATCAACATCTCAGGTTATTTAGCGTCTGAATGATATGAAGGTGATAATGCCGGTGAAATGAGTCCGGGGTCCAGCACCGAAAGTTATCCAGCATTTGCTCGTATTGGGTTGAGGGAAAACCCTGGAAAAAACCTCAACCAGATAACTTGCCCCGACCGGGATTCGAACCCGGGCCACCTGGTTTCACAGCCAGACGCGCTGACCGTTACTCCACAGGTGTGGACTAGGTAAAAGAAAACGAGACATATTCCTTAGTGCAATAAATAAGTAAATAGGCAATATCTCAAAATAGGAAAAATCAAGTTACCTAGTTCTTGCATTTAGGCGACGATATAAACTCAGGGATGTAGAAGTCATCGGATTAATGGTGGGCGCTAGAGGGACCATAACAAAACAATCTGTGTCTTTCTGTCATAAATTTGGAGTCCGAACAACGACGACAAAGACAAAAAATGAAATTTCTAGCTTTGAAGAGGATTCTCTGCAGATTTTACGGCGACACTTGTATTTCAATTCAAATTGAATTTTCTCATTCTATTTTTTATTTGTATTTTTTATGTTACTGCAAATTTTCAATGTGTGAAATATTATCTACTGTAAATTTTAGTTTATTGCAAACAAATTTCTTGTAAGACATTTTTAATGCCATCTTAAATGTTACTGCTTAACATTCTTTGTGTTTGACAACCTCACCAAGTTGAGGAAAGTGTGTCGTGGCTCGCTGTATGCCGTCATTGGCTAGTCGATGAGCCTAGAGAATTCAATCTTCCTACACTTCCGCAGAGGCGTATTAACTATGTGCCAGAGAAGTTGCCTGGCAAGTACGGCGTTCATTCTGAAGAATAATTACCGATACGTACGGTAACGCCGGTAGTGGCAGGAATGTGAACTGTTTGGAAACACGTACTGAGGTGAGTTTTTTTCTTACTGTCGGGATACGGGGAGAGGGTTAAGACGATTACTGACGTATTTGTTGACATTAACTTCGACGGTCAACATGGACACGGAGCATTTGATTTGTGTTGTGTAATGTTGCCGTACGCAACCGATGGTAACAAATAAGGCCCATTCACAATAAAAATTAAACATAACCGTAACATAAACACAGAAGTTTGCGCCCAGGCTACCAAATGGGATCATTCACAATGATTCACATAAGCATTGACATAAACATTACCGTAAGACGTTAACATGAAAGTTTGCAAACTCCAAACTTTCATGCTTATGCTTACGTGATTTGCAAACAGAACACAATCGTGGAGCGCTGAAGTATACGGCAGAATATGAGGAAATGGCGTCGTTGTTATGTTTCCATGGTTACCAAGTATCTTAGCGGTTATGTTTATGTTCCCATCGTGAATGTTCTTGATTTTACCGTTACGTTTACATTTGTAAGTTAACGCTTACGTTATGTTTAATTTTCATTGTGCATGAGCCTATACCCTGCGTACGACTTGCCCGCGCAAAACACAGTTCGAAAGAGGTTATGGTAGCACACAGACCGTACAGACCGCCATGTTTTGCTACGACGTTCAAGTTATACCGTACACGTTCTCAAGATTGAACGCCTTGATTAATAGGCAACTTCTCTGACATAAAAGCTGAAACTCGCTTCAAATCGCTGACTGACAACAGTGACGTCATGACTCACTTTGAAAAGAACATACATTATCCTACATGAAAATAATTAATCGGGAGAAAATCTTAAAAGACCTTCGCGACTCTTCTGTTGCAATATCACTCACATTTAATCAGGAAGCTTTAAGACGGACAGTAATTGCTTCATATAAACAAAGCTTAATGCCCAGTTTGGACGATATTTCGCCGAAATCTCGCAAAATATGATAGATTGAAAATTAAAATTTCACGTTCCTTATTGCGGAAAGTACTGCAAGCTATTGGTTTCCAGTACAGCAGAAACGGCGATAAGAAATATCTAATGTAACGTGACGACATTGTTGCCCCTCGCAACGAACTGTTTTACAATAATGAGAAAAATGAGGAATTAGGAAGATCTATATTGTTTCCAGATGAATTTATTTTCAGTGTAGTTCTGTATTTTGCATCCATGTATTCCTTTAGTTGAATTTGTTTTGTCAACTTAGATATGTAACGTCGTACACAGTAGTTTCAGGAGGTGATCAGATCGTTTGAAATATCAGTGGGTAGTTTTCCTCTGTATGAATAACGTAAAAATCTCATTAAAATGCTGTTTAACAAGCCGGCACAACGAAAGACTGGTATGCTACTGTATAGTTACTGGTGTTACCTAGCAACATGGAGGTTTATCCAGGAGTTACAGCAAGTCTACTATCTTAAAAAAAATTTGATTCAAAGTCATGACGCTTTCTTTAGTTTGAAATGTAACAAACGAAAGCTATTCTCGCGTGCGTCACTGCATTTTCCTTAAAATATCGGATTATTTCTACACACGCGATTGTCGACTGTTATTGTGCATGCAAAAGATAATTTTCCGACGCCCTGAGAAGATCTAGAACTGTAAATGGGTTTACGTGACGGCCTGTAATCTGTCTTCATTATGAAAACTTCTGAAAGTTTCCGAGAGACCGGATTTCTGGAAGATAAACAAGGCCCGGGTGTAAACCCACTCATCATCGTCTTTTGTTCTTACATCCGCAGCAAACGGGACAAATGAACATCGTGGGATGGAAAACTGTCCTGAAATTATGTGCGTGTAAATACAGTCACTTGTATAGAAAATTAAATCATGTTTTGAGTTTGTTTATAGATTGCAGCAGATTTTTCATATAGTTACAAATTATGCTACATTTGTGATCACGTGAATAATTTGTAGGGAAATTATTTTACACATACGAAGAGGTGTTAGAACACAATAGTTCGATATTAGGGTTTCCAGGCGTTTCGTCCACTCGATTTCCGTCCATTTCCTTTTCGTCCACACTAATCTTTCCTCCATTGTAAGTACAGGGACATCATTTTATTTTTACTGTAATTTTTATTGTACCTCAGTTTTTGAATGTACTTCACTCCCACCCCTTGTACTAATGAAGTTCAACCGTTCTCCACACAGAACCAAGACCGCATATACAGTCATAGTAGCCTTACGGTCATAGTGAACAGTACGTTCCAAAAATATGTTCGCATTTTGCAGTGACGAAAGAACTTTCAATATTGCATCATTTTCCATTTGCCTACGTCTCATCCCGGTTTCCCCCACCTGCTTCTATTCGCCTCTCTGTAAATGCTAGTGGCTGGGCTGTCTTAGCTCTTTTCTGAAAACATTAATTTCTGTTAGGAATTGGACGTCTACGTAATATTATACGCTTACAATTGTTTAAAATAACTTAAACAAAAGGGCCTCATTAAGTAATTAACTGTCACGTGATTTCCTCCCTTCCTACGACGCTGCGACATAACCACTTGCACGGACAGTAGATAGCATGTCTGAGTAATTTTATCTTTTCGGATCGGGCAGAAGTGAAGACTGAATTTACAGTACGTAAGGTCTCTTTTATAGAGTAGGTACAGAATTATTTCAACATGAGTTACTGATAGGAAGTATGAACCTGGTAATTGGAATTGCGTACAATAGTCTATAGTGCGATAATATGCACATTAGAACTGTAGCCTGTATCGAAATGAACGGCCACCATTTCCAAAAATGTGTTTAAATATCTATATTATGATTATTTTTCAATTTAACTTCATTCTCTATATTGTACGCTAATGTGCTGTAGACAGTATAATATACACTGCATAATGAATACGTTCGCATGGATAGTATTTTTATTTAGTATTTATTTATTTATTTAACCTGGTAGAAATAAGGCCGTCAGGCCTTCTCTGCCCCTCTACCAGGATAGCTCAGTTCGTGAGTAAAAACACTCATTGTTAATACTGTACTGTATTTTGATTAAACAAAAACTTAATTAAAATTATCAAACTCAAAATTGCGATATTTCCTAGTTTACGTAAATGGATGAACTACTTTTCTTCCCTCCTATACATAGTAAAGTGATTTGTTTGTATATTACGCCAGTATCATCGAATTCCAGTCGTGGAAGGAAGTAGCAAACGGTGTTTCCGGTTCTTAATCGTTGATCCAAAGGTATAGCCAGGTTAATATTAAAAATATTAGTAAAAATAAAATGATGTCCCTGTATATGTCCACGAATTCTTTGTCCACTCCCTTTTTGTTTTCCAAGCAACAATTTAAAGTCAAATTATTTTGTGGTGACAGTATTAAATGGTAATGGTAATATGCTGGAAGAAATGGACAATGGCACTCAGAAGATGAATATACAGAAACAGAGTGGGAGAATAATAAAGCATTAATTATTCATATTCATATAAAATAATGTTTGAACACTAAAACGGTGTAGAACACAAACTAAGCGAGAAATTCAGAAGAGATACAAGCAGTCATGGATAGCATTTATTTCACACTTAGGGACAGATTTATGTGAACCAAAACCAAGTACTTTCAAAATACAAATGAAGATATTAAAGAATTTATAAAGACTATTTCGTTTATATGACGTCATTCCATTTTCGACCAATGAAGAGTAATGGAATTTTTAATTCCAACCAATCACAGTCAAACATCGCGATAATTTTGCAGCTAGATTTATCGCTATCAATTTATCGCATGGTCGTTCTTTTGTTTAGTCGGTATCGCTTTCCCCGTAAATTGATGATCATGAATACATTAAGATGCAACTACACGGTTAAACTTTTCTTTCAACTTCAAAGCAATGAATGCAAGATTGATATTTAATATTAATTAATATATTTACGCAGTGAAGACGACGTTCAAAACGGCGCACCATGTAGACACAAAATTCTTCATGCATCTTAATTGAGCTTCGTTTTAAATATTCTTCCCAGACTGCATGCTTACGCGCATGAAAAATTGAACTGTGTAGATGCAGCTTCAGTCCCGTTACACACTACAGCGAGAATGCGTTTGTCGAGCTATGGAAAATGCTTTCCTGTAGCACGGAATAACGGTCGAAATAAGGCACAGCTGACACATTGGTCCCGCGCCCATAGGTAGCTAACCTAATTCAAATCTGCAATGATAACGCAACGTAACTAGTTTTTTCTTCATCTTAATGTCATGTTGAAAAGAAAGTGTTGTTCTGGACAGACCGGATTTTTTCTTTTGACGAAAAAAAAAAAGTACTGAGATGAAGAAAACTCATTTTGAAACCTTTTCTCTTCTTTTATATCATATTGTAAATTTTTATACTGAACAACAATGTAATTTTATTATCTCAACAATTACTCTTCACTTTCTACAATTTAATTTCACTCCCGTCAACAATGGGATTTGCTCTCCGCACAGCAACACAGCGTTCGTTATTGCACTCCACAAACGACAATGACAATTTACTTGGACTATTACGGACAACAATGAACTGTTAATCTTAACTAATACTCACAAAGCACTATTTACAATACAGAACTGTCAGTTCTCAGTTCACAGCTCGTTTGTCTTGGCTAGTTCTTCTAGCTCAGTCACTCGCGTTCACAGAATCTCGAACCCCAGATCTTCCGAGACGATCCGCTGAACTTCGAACTCAGGTCCCCCAACTGCGGTCCTCTGCACTCAAACTCCGGGCTTCAGGCTCCACAGTTACGGACACAACTCAAGTCGCGCTCTGGTCTCGAAGCTGGCTTCACTGCTACACAAGACTAACTCGCTTACTGTCCAAATCTGCCTGTAACAACACTGGCTTACTGACGGACTGACTGACTAACTACTACTCAAGTTCACTCGCGTCTCTTCTTTCATAACCCAAACCATAGTTTCTGGAGAGTTCGCGATCTCGCGAACAATCCACAGACGCCCAGACTTCACTGGATTTCTCCGCTCAGTCACCAGCCGCTACTTCCCCTCTCTCCCGCGGCCCAGAATGCCGCCGTTTCTCCTCTCCTCTCAATGCCGCGCGCCGACCCCCCCCCCCCCCCAGTGCTCCGTGGAGCCCGTGTCGACTCCCGCGCGACTCTTGCGGGACGCGTGTTCAAGTCTCGAGGTGGCTGTCACAATATTTTTTAACTAAAAGTGCATAGAATTATATAAGCGGGAAAATTTGCTCAAACACAATTCAGTTGGTAAAAGTTCAGTTTACACGCATTAGACAGCTAAGAAGCTGCACGAATTAAAGGATCAATAATAGTGCACGTAATAGTGGTGCACGAAGAAACGTAGACAAAATGTCCGTGAACGTCACTTTTTTTGGATGTAATTTGAAGTGGACATTTTACCGTGCATGAAAAATTGTGAACGAAATATCTTTGTACAAAAAGCTGGGCGAAATGTTAGTTGACGAAAAATCTTAGAAGCAGTGGCGGCTCCTGCATGTTTCTTAAGAGGAGGAAAGAAGTTAACAGCAGAAAATGACACCATGAGAGAAACATGCTACAAATTAGTCTACATGCATACATGTAAGACCAGGTAGTGTTAGGGTCGGCCTTCCCTTTTTTTATAGCAACAATCTGTTTTTGTAAACTGAGTTTCCTAAACTGTCCAAAATATAATATGTTTTGACTTCCAATCATTGTTGAATAATTGCACAAATTAACAATTACAAGGACATTCACAACCTCGCAGCATTTCTCGCGCTCACTACAGCATCACACGTGTTGGAAGAGACCAGCTACTAACACGTAACCGGAAAAGTTTTACGAAAATGGGAATGAGAAATAATCTGTTAGGAAAGCGAGAACACTGCACCCAACCACGTGGTCTGTGTTGCCACATGTACATTTTACAAGTTCAGTATCACATGCTTTTGAAGAATGTCACTTCTTGTAAAGTCATTCTACCATTATTGTTGAAAGCTGCCGGTGGCCGATTAATTTTTTATGTTAAAAATAATGTAGTTTGCAGTACTTTCAATTTCAAACATATTTGTACAAAACTGACAACTTGGCTGTTGTCCTGTCTAGTAGACAATGAATGGAAGTGAATTTCAGAGGCCAAACAGATCTGCGATACTAACTTAGAACTACTTCCTCTTTGATTTATATAAATCCAACTTCAACTTTCAGATATCCTCGAAAGTTTCAAACGATGAATAGTAGCTTATATAAAGTGCAATGAATAATATATTTTGATTTATTGTGTCTCCTCTAGATGTGTTATAGTCTGGTTGAATGCAGCATCGTTAGATGACAGCGGTAGCGAGCTTGCTGCACGACCAGTCGGTTTCTGTTTCCCGCCCATGACAGATTCAGAGGAGGATCTCCTCCCGCTCCGTTCATTTACTCGCTTTAAAACTCTGCTTCTTTCTCTGGCCGCTAGTGCGCTGTTGTCTATGTGTGTTAACTGCAGTAAAGGAGGAATGGATTGACTTTCCTCCACACAATCAATCTCGTATCCTTCTCACAGTTTTCTACGGCACATGAGCGCGCGTCGTTTAAAACACATCAACCGAGGTTTTCTTATAGCTTAAAAGTTATGGAATCTTCCTCGAATTCCAAGGCATATACAGGGACATCACTTTATTTTTACCAACATTTTTAACATTAACCTGGCTATACTCGGAAACACTGTTGCCCCCTTCCATTACAGGAGTTTGATGTTACTAGTGCAATATGTAAACAAATCATTTTACTAGGTATAGGAGGAGAGAAAAGCAGTGTATCCATTTATGTTGTAGGGAAATACGATATTACGATTTTCAGTTTGATCATCACTTTTACGGAATTTATCAAAATACAGTAGAGTAGTAACATTAAAAAAAAAAAAACTCAACTTTTTCAGGCGGCTATGTTCGTTATTTAATGTCTACTTTATTTAGCATATTAATTATTGATGTTAACATACAATATAGAGAGTGCATTTAAATTGAGGGGGTCATAAGTAAAGGACTGTAAGTGCACTTAAGTTACTTTTGAGAAAATGGGGTTTAAATATTTAAGCTTTCGTAATATCGGTGAAATTTTTATTCAAATTTTAATGTGTGATGCGATTAAAATATCCCTTTGCCACTAAAATTTTAGATACTTTTGCTTACACTGGATGCACTTAACTCATGTTATTACAAATGTCACTAGTATTCCTTTGCTTCTAGCCACCTCAATTCAAAATAAGCTAATCTGAATTTTTAAACAAGTTGCTGAAAATGGTTGCCGTTAATTACAATGCAGGCTTCAATTCTTTACGCATATTATTAAAAACATTTTGAAGCATATTCTCTGAAATTGAATTTATCGTTTCTTGAATATAATTTTTGGTACGATATTATTAATATAGGTTCTTTCTTCTAGAGAAAACGCAATCATATTTATGAAACACACTATACACTGCAGTGTTTATTTCACTGCTTGAAGACTTCGAATGCAACAGCGGCCGTAAGTTTGTGTGTCTGACGGGAGCAAGGACATTAGTGAAGGGGTGAGAGTGAAGTACATTCAGAAATGCAGGTACAATAAAAATGCAAGTTAAAATAAAATGATGTCCCTGTATTTCATTTGGCATTTATTTTCGAAAGGAGAAAAATGTGAGGAGGACGTTCCTTCCTTCCCACCCCCGAGGAACCGCCACTTCTTAGAAGGGATATTGGGAAAGGTAAAGACGTTCATGAAATATCCCTATCAATTTTATTTCCCTTCACAGTATTCATTATACAATCATAAAGTGATACTCTTTTGGGTGTCCAGTAGATTTTGTGATTTACAAGTCATTTTTATATTTCAATATGCCTGGTGAACTATTAAATAAGTATATAATAAATTTTCAATCTTAAGACATATCAACTTGCAAATGTTTATTTGCTATTTAATAAGATATATGAACGTTTTCGCCGTTTGGGGCATCTTCAGATATAACGAAAACATATAACCTGAACCTATAATAATAAATTATGCAAATAACAAAGAATAAAGAACAATGTATGTATGCGATGCATGAGATTCATGAGCTTTATGTAAAATGTGAAATGCAGGATAATTGTTGATATAATCTTTAGATTTTGAAATTGAATTGGACGGATATTTTATACATATAGCTCATGTTACAAATAAAATATACAGTTATAATTAAAATTTGTCAATGATGTTAAAATTTATAATGATGATTGATAAAATAGATATTTTAGGACTACTTATTGTCGTAGGATATACGATTATTTGCGTAGCTGATGTTCGTGTGTTATGTATGTGTTTCATCTGAAAATTGAGATGGAGAAATAATAATAAGTGCAAACATATATGCAAGTTATTATATAGAGACACAGATAATTATTATAAGACTACTTACTGAAAAACGTTCGCTAATGAACTAATGTTATTTTATGTTGGAGATTACTGTTTCAATTTATTATCTGACTTGGTAACATCTTATTGATTATAAATGACTGTTACGTGTAATCAGATTTGTTGAGATATTATTTGAAATGAATACTCGTTGGTTATGGATATCGTGGAGTATACGATAATTTTCGTAGTAGATAAATCGTAAGTTAGGTATGAATTTCAATCATTCACTGAAAGTTAAGTAGAGAAAATCAACATTATAATATCGTAATAATTAGATGAGCTATAATACCAAATATATGCAAGTATTTAAGGCAGCGATAATAAATTAAAACAGTAATCTCCAGCATAAAATAACATTAGTTCATTAGCGAACGTTTTTCAGTAAGTAGTCTTATAATAATTATCTGTGTCTCTATATAATAACTTGCATATATTTTGCACATATTATTATTTCTCCATCTCAATTTTCAGATGAAACACATACATAACACACGAACATCAGCTACGCAAATAATCGTATATCCTACGACAATAAGTAGTCCTAAAATATCTATTTTATCAATCATCATTATAAATTTTAACATCATTGACAAATTTTAATTATAACTGTATATTTTATTTGTAACATGAGCTATATGTATAAAATATCCGTCCAATTCAATTTCAAAATCTAAAGATTATATCAACAATTACCCTGTATTATTTCACATTTTACATAAAGCTCATGAATCTCATGCATTGCATACATACATTGTTCTTTATTCTTTGTTATTTGCATAATTTATTATTATAGGTTCAGATTATATGTTTTCGTTATATCTGATGATGCCCCAAACGGCGAAAACGTTCATATATCTTATTAAATAGCAAATAAACATTTGCAAGTTGATATGTCTTAAGATTGAAAATTTATTATATACTTATTTAATAAAGATTTTGTAAGGTTGACATCCTTGAACCTATCGGACACGGTAGTTAGATAAATTCTGAGAAGTTAAAAAAAAAACCGTCAATCTTACAATAATTTCTTCCATGGAAAGGGACTCACCCCCTATACTTCCAGCCTCGCCATGTCCTCGCATTCGTGGAGAACTCGGTTCACGAGCCTCTTGAGGAAGCGATTGGCTCCCGATGACTCCCCGCACTCCTGCAGTATAGAATTAAGGAACTTCTTGATGAGGGCCTGGATGTTGGTGAAATTACGGCATTCCGTGAAGATGACTTCAATGAACGACTCTAGAATGCTCTGCGAATCGCTTGAGATGCAGTCGAAATCCCTCCATTCCGATAGCCAATCCAGACCGCCCCTGAAGTGATCAGCACTTTCAACCTCATCCAGATGCACCAAGTCCGGGCTGCTCTTCCCGTACACGTTTTCGAAGTTGTATTCGTTCAGGAGGAAGTCGTCCAAATTCCTAGCGGAGTTGGACATTGCTCCACGGTAAAGGCGGTCCAGCAAGTCCCTGACACCTGCAGGAGAACAAACACGTGGCAAGCCAACAAGACGGAACATGTTGCTTCCATTATAATAATGATTCATCCATCTGGCATCGTTATAGGTATCCTACAAGCAAAACTCAGCTCGAACTCCTCGCGGCGCACATGCTATACCCCTCTTACCCCCCTGCAGTAGGCGTGAGATCATGCTGGGCATTGGAGCTTACGTCATCTGCGCGAGACAGTCACGCCCGCTGGTTTCTGCGCACTGAGTTTTCCTTGTTGGATGCCTATAGTAAGTATAATGTTTAACTGTAGTTAGTGCCAACATATAGATTTTAAGTCATTGATTAACTGGTGGACTTACTCGTGTTAATTATGTAAGTCTGTGCGGCTTACATCTGTTTCGGTGTAACATCGCACCATCTTCAGAGCCTACTAGATCTCGGCGTCATCTTGAACTTCTCTGCCTGTTATGTGGGTGCGTTTGATTGTTGAAAGGTGTTGAAGAGTGGAGTACTGAAACTGATCTGTGTGTTGAGAATTTGATTAGGGTGTTTTTTAGTGTGTTTCTATATTTCGTATTGTTCTAGTGTATTGAGTTTTTGGTTCTTGGGTTGTATGTGTAGGATTTCCACGTCCGCATTTATGTTATTGTAAGTATGGTTAGCATTGGATATGTGATCGGCGTATGTAGATGTATTGTGTCCTCTGGTTATTGCTTTAATGTGTTCTTTGTATCGAGTTTGGAATGATCTGCCTGTCTGTCCTATGTAGAACTTGTTGCAACTATTACATGTGAGTTTGTATACGCCTGTGTGGTCGTATTTATTTGTTTGTGTGTTGAGATGTCTTTGTAGTGTGTTTTCTGTTCTGTATGCTATGTTTTATTTCTGCTTTCTGAATGAAGATGCGATCTTATGTGTGCCTTTGTTTTCATATGTTAATGTGATGTATTTCTTGTGTTCTTGTGTTTGTTGAGTTTTTGTTTTGTCTTCCTTATGATGTTGTCTATTATGTTTGGGTTGTAACCGTTTTCTTGTGCTATGTATTTGATTGTGTTCACTTCTTCATTGTAGTGTTGTTGGCTCATGGGTATGTTCAGTAATCTGTGTACCATTGTCCTGAATGCAGCATGTTTGTGTTGTGTTGGTTGGTTAGATGTGTTGTGTATGTGTGTGGTGGTACAACTGCAATAACCAGAGGACACAATACATCTACATACGCAGATCACATAACCAATACTAACCATACATACAATAACATAAATGCGGACATGAAAATCCTACACATACAACCCAAGAACCAAAAACTCAACACACTAGAACAATATGAAATATAGAAACACACTAAAAAACACCCTGATCAACTTCTCAACACACAGATCAAGTTCAGTACACACACACTATTTGACTCCACTATTCAACACCTTTCAACAATCAAACGCACCCACACGACAGGCAGAGAAGTTCGAGATGACGCCGAGATCTAGTAGGCTCTGAAGATGGTGTGATGAAGCACCGAAACAGCTGTAAGCCGCACAGACTTACATAATTAACACGAGTAAGTCCGCTAGTTAATCAATTACTTATATTCAAGTGTTAAAAGTAGTGTACGCAAGATTCAAAATGGATATAGGTTTTGTTAAGCTCCTAGTTTGTACCTGAACGTGTTCTAGACGTCCGGAGGGTTCTTAACATGTTATCTATGATACGTCCTAATGTAGGCGTGGCCAGGAACATGACCTGAAAATAAATTGTGAAAATGATATAATTTTGTTTGAATTCACTTCAGTTTGAATTCGACTTCTGTTTTTTCAGGAAGTCTAGAAATATTATTGGAGCTTTCGAAAAGTTCCCCATTGTGGTGTACCTTGCAAGAGGACTTCTCATTAATTGCAGTTGCCCTCACATTTTTCCTGCAGAATGTGTGTGATCGCGTTAAATTCACAGTAGAAGGTAGCCTAGTACACAGTGCCAGAAGCGATTCCTGACAATGCATGTTATAACTAGACATCGGATTTTTAGGCACTAAAAATTGCAGTTTTAGGCGCCTAAAATAAGCTCAAAATTTGTAAAATTAGGCTCTATTTTAATGAAAATAGGCATTTTAGGCACATCAAGGTATCATACTTATTTCTTTCACTGAAATTTTTAGTTATACACTAAAATACGCACAAAAAAGTATGTTTAAACATTAAAAAAGAATACTATATTATATTTATAAACAGAGCTGCACAAATTTAATATATTGAAACTAGTGAAATAATGATTATTGATATCAAGATTACTCATTTTAAGTTATTGAAATTCAGTTCCATGCTCAGACTTTATTATAATTATCTGCACAGTACACCACCAGAATTTTTTCTAAATTCTCCACAGTTAACCTTTGCCTTTTGTCACTGAGAATCATTTTGAAAACAGAAAAACTTCTTTCAACCGAAACTGATGTGAGAGGCGCAAATTTTAAATTAGGTACAATAGAAACATCAATAATTATTGGAACATTTACACTTTCCCCCGATATCACTCTTGATACTTTTTCCAACAATGAAAATCCTACATTCTTATTTAATACGTTGTCCCACTTATTTTTAACTTTTTTCCCAGTTTCGCCCAAAGCAGAATGTATGTTCACTTGAGCTTCCTTTACTATTGCTATTTGGCTACAAAGAGATTGTTTTTCACGTTCTAATTGTTCAATGCTTGCAGGTATGAAAGAAAAGTTTGATGTTATGTAGGCAATATCGTTTTTCACTCGTGAGTCATTCAGACAATCTTTCACTGCTTTCATACACGCTGCACTATCAGTTTCAGGTAATTTATCAATAACTGTGACCACTTCTTTAAAATACTTAGAATAATACACCACTGACTGAATCCAGGTTCCCCATCGTGTAACAACCGGCTGAGGTGGGAGTGGGATATCTGGAAAGTTCTCTCTGAATATTGAAATCCTGGATGGGGCTTTACAAAAACATTTTTTTGTGTTAGAAATAAACGAATTGACAAGAGGAAATTCATTCCGGATTGTTTCAGAAACCCTGTGAAGGCCATGTGCTAGACAGGTTACATGCGTGAGGTTAGGATAAAATGTTTTAAGAAATGGAGCTGCAGCAACCATGTATGAGGCAGCATCAGTACAAAACAACAGAACTTTAGAATCGTCTATATTACCGGAGTATAAAGACTGTAGGCCTTTATTTACAAAATAAGCAATGGCTTGGCTATTCACTTTCGAAAGTTCCTTAACACGTAAGAGGTGTGGAATCGAAGGTCCATCAGGACTAAGTTTTCCTACTACCATATTTGCTATATACCTATTCATAGGATCTGAGGTTTCATCCACAGAGACCCATATGTAAGAATCACCTATATCCTCCCGAATGGAAGCTAAAGTTTCATTGTATATTCTGTCTAAGTAATTTTTTCTTAGGGTCGACTCAGATGGGATATTTTGTTTGCAGTATTTTTGTAAAAACTGTCTTAAAACCGGATTTGCAATTGCATTCCAGGGAATGTTAGCAGCAACAAACGCTCTGGTTAAATCAGCATAGAAATTGCTGCTGAGATTGAAGTAGGCTGTGTTAGTAAAGTTTGTTGCAGTTGATTTTTCTGCTGAGCTTTAGCCTTATGAGCCGCTCCTTGCACATGCTGCTTTAGGTGGCACTTCTTTTCTTGCGAAATCTAAAAATGTAAAGTAAACTGAATTAAAATAAAATCCTAATTGTTGTATTGCCGTATTTCTATCTCAAAGTTAGTGGGTTCGAATAATCAAAATTTTAATGACCTGCAAATACTTTAACTATCGGAATTTAAAAGGTTAAAGTGTAGTGGTCTTAAAAAGAATTATACCTCAGGATAGCTCAGTCAATGTATAATATTATAGGCCTACTCATTAAAATTAATAGAATTTATATATTTCAACTATTGTTACATACCTGTTTGCTACAAATCTTGCAGAATATTATTTTTCCATCATAAGTGAATTCTGAATATTCTGTTAGCCATTGCCGGATCAATGTAGATTTTGCACTTATATTTTTCGGCATTATCGCGTTAAACTTCACAGGAAAACGTCCTACCGCTCAAAACTTCTCAACACAAATAAGGTGAGGGAAAGAGCAACTGTTAACGAGCATTCAAATGAACCGTTGTTATTGAGATTCAAGTGGACAAAAATACAAAGTTCCACTTATTGTTGCATTTCCTGGTAGTGTTAACACTAGGAGGGCCATTCTTTTAAATATTTTGTAACGGTTTACCCTACTAATTCGCAGTTTTACGACTTTTCATAAATATTTCAAAAACACTCTTTCTCCAAAAATTGTGATTTTATGACACTCTGAAGGGCAGTACAGCTAATCGGTTTCAGACCGAAAACAGTCATTTTTATAGTATAGTATATCTCTGAATCGGTAGCAGCACATGTTGTGATTGTTGCCTGCTTCAAAACTAAGGTTGGTTCTTTGTCGGCATTTATGCCTCCAAACATGTTAAATTCGGTGAAATGTATTGCGAGTGTCGTGAGATTCAAAACATTTTGTTTCCTTTATCAATGGTTTCATGGCCGGTGTGAAGCAAACTTTCCACTTTTTAAATGCCTTAAATTTCGCAGTGAATGCATGTATAAATTATAAAAAGTAAGAGTAAAATGCGAAACTTTACAGTGAGTTAGGCATTTTGAGGCGAATATTAACAAATTAGGCTCTAATAACCGTTTTAGGGCATTTTAGGGCACTATAAAACTCTTTGAATACCATTCAATTTCCATGAAACACAAATATTAATAATTATTTTTACTTTTCTCCTAAAGAAACAAAATAGGCATTTGCCCTAGAATCCGATGTCTGGTTATAACTTTTCGTAAGTTGCTGAATGACTGTTGCCTTGTGAGATTTCGCCTGCGAACCAATTCTCTACAACTGCCTGCAATATTTGAACTTGGAGGACTAATGGTCTTTTGAAATATAATTTCCCCAAAATCTTTCAAACAAATCTTCGAACTTTTGAAAGTAAATTAATTTCGGAATATGTATGATAAAACTTTCTTGTGTTAAGGGGAGAGGATGGTATTTTTTAAAACTTTTTTCCTATTTGGTGTAAAATATTAATTTTTGTATGTAGAGAGCTCATAGCTGTAGCAACGCAACAAAAAATTAATATTTTGAAAAAAAATATATTTGGTGGGCCCCCAGATTTAAAAAAAAATATACCCAATGCAGGATTTTACTAAAACCGATATATCTAAACCATTTTTAAAGGTAGATTCATCCAGTTTTTTGCAATGTATTTGCAAAAGCATGTTCTACAAACTGTCTGTAACAGAATTTTGATATTAGTCCCTACGTTTGTAAAATAAACAATTAAAATTTAATAACACTTTTCTGAATTCCTTTCTTGCAAACAAACGGACGTAGTTTTAAAATGAAAACAATTACCAAAATTCTGTTACAGAGAAAAGTTTCCTAATAGTCTAAAGAATGTGTGTTCTAAATTTCATGCGTATATCTTCAATAGTTGAGAAATTATATCCATTTTTGTCTGGAAATGTAGCAAAAAAATGAAGTTACCGTAAACCGATAAAAGGGGGCGAGTGATTTAAAAATCTATAGCGTAGGAAGTTTAAAAATGGCGTCTCAACATCCGATAAGGGCACAAACACCCACAAAATGTTATGCAATGCATTCCACATATATCAAAGAGTATTTAAATTTTTTTTTAATTCAATTTACCGGAAACAACAATAAAAGGGGGTGAGTGATTTAAAAACGCAGGAAGTCTAACAATGGTGTCTCAACATCTGATAAGGGCACAAATACCCACAAAATATTATGCTGTGCATTCCACACATATCACAATGTATTTTAAAGATTTTTTTTTTAATTTACTCATTTTTCACCAAAAAATGCTATCCTCTTCCCTTAAATTCTAACGTACCTTGTTTACATGTTTCGACCTATAATGGGTCATCCTCAGAACTGGTCGTTGTTGGTCTTGGCGCCTTTTGTTTTGTTTCCTGTGAGGGTGTGTTCATACTAATAAGATTAATTTAAATTATGCTAATTTTGATAGAGTTTTCTGTTTTAAGTATCTGGGTTCCACGGTGAAAGACAATAATGATGTCATGACTGATATAAAAGAGAAGATTAAGATTGCAGCTGGGAATCGAGGTCTTTGGGCATTGAATAAAACTATGGAGTCCAGGTGTATCTCAAGAAAAGCTAAAATAAGAATATATAAAACTATTATTAAAGCAATAGTAGTATATAGAAGTGAAACCTGGACTTTACCTGAAAAGGCAATAACGATCTTAAATGCCTGGGAAAGGAAAGTATTACGGAAAATCTTTGGGCCTACTTATGAGCAAGGGTTTTGGCGAATCAGAACAAATGCTGAATTATATAAAGATATTAACATTGTTGTTGACATAAAACTCAGAAGGTTAGAGTGGCTGGGACACGTAGCCAGGATGGAGAACAATCACACACCCAAAGCTCTACTAGATGCATTACCAGTAGGAAGAAGGAAAGTCGGACGACCTAAACTGAGATGGCTGGATGATGTTCAGGCTGACCTAACAAAAGTTGGAATTAGAAGATGGAGAACACGAGCATTAGACAGGAGTGATTGGTCGGATGTTCTGAGGGAGGTTAAGGCTAAACTACAAGGGCTGTAATGCCAATGATGATGATGATGAGGGTGTGTTCGTGTGGTGTAATGTAGAGTAAAAGAGTGTGTGTGTTCTGAAATTGAGTTGCGTGTTGAGAATTTCGTTGGGATGTGTTTTCGTGTGTCTGTATATTTCATATTGTTCTAGTGTGTTTAGTTTCTGGCTTTTTGGTTGGATGTGCAGTATTTCCATGTCTGTGTTGATGTCTCTATGGATGTGGTTAGCATTTGTGATGTGTTCTGCATATGTCAAGCAAAAAACTGTAACCTCCTCGCGACCGATGTTAGCCACGTTTCAGAAAAATTTGTCGCCGTCACTAATGAAGATAATTATTAATATGTATGTAGGCCTATGTATTGATTTATGCTGCAAGTGGACAAGCACCCGATGGCAGTGGTATACACAATATAAACAATACATAATAAAATTACAATACAATACACAATACAATAAGAATACACAATACAATTTAACACAATAATTACAATTAATAATAATACAGAAAATAACCTAATTAATAAGTGAACCTAATTGTACAATACAACCTACATATGTATAGGCCCTACATAAGTTTCACATTGGTACTGATAATAATCTTTCACTTTACTCTCATCTCACTCGCTGTAGTGGTATGACGCATTTCACTGACACTTTAGGACACATTTCACTAACACTATATAACACATTTCACTGACACTATAGAACACATTTCACTGACACTATAGAACACATTTCATTGACACTATAGAACAAATTTCACTGACACTTTAGGACACATTTCACTCACACTTTAGGACACATTTCACTGACACTATAGAACAAATGTCACTGACACTTTAGGACAAATTTCACTGATACTATAGAACACATTTCACTGACACTTTAGGACACATTTCACTGATACTATAGAACACATTTCACTGACACTTTAGGACACATTTCACTGATACTATAGAACACATTTCACTGACACTATAGAACACATTTCATTGAGACTTTAGGACACATTTCACTGACACTATAGAACACATTTCACTGACACTATAGAACACATTTCACTGACACTATAGAACAAATTTCACTGACACTTTAGGACACATTTCACTGATACTATAGAACACATTTCATTGAAACTTTAGGACACATTTCACTGACACTATAGAATACATTTCACTGACACTATAGAACACATTTCACTGACACTATAGAATACATTTCACTGACACTATAGAACACATTTCACTGACACTTTAGGACACATTTCACTGACACTATAGAATACATTTCACTGACACTTTAGGACACATTTCACTGACACTATAGAATACATTTCACTGACACTATAGAACACATTTCACTGACACTTTAGGACACATTTCACTGACACTATAGAACACATTTCATTGAAACTTTAGGACACATTTCACTGACACTATAGAATACATTTCACTGACACTATAGAACACATTTCATTGACGCTATAAATTATCACTGATCGGAACTATTCACTGCACTGTAAAACCATAACTTCACTGACTCACCTCGCTTCACAGACACAACAGCTCAAATAAGACAAATAATTACACCCTTATGCATACTTATAAACAGAACTACATTTAAACTAAACGATGACTAAGCGATGACGATAATGATCATCGTGATTATCTTGATACGGATGGCGAAATAAGACTGATGATAATGCAAAGTATGACAAGGATTATAAAAACGCAAGCAATGACGTCACGGTCATGGTTTGGTCTAACGTATTTTACAACAGACTGCAGGCAGTGCCTGGAAATGCGGTTGCAAGGTACCACCGCTTCATCACAGTTCAGTCAGGTATCAAGTGCCATTCAGACAACCATGCCATATCCACTCACCACGATTCCTAGAACGCAGGTCTCTAGCATGCGCATGGTGCAAGTGTGGGCGACGTGTGCAGACTCTTGTTTGCAGTTACTCAATTCGTAACAGAGTCGTTGCGCAACTCATATTAGAAATTACTGCTTGCATTAAAATGATTAATTTTCACTACGCTGTTGCAGTGGCGACTTGTACAGTGTGTCTGCAGAAACATTCCGTGATTATAAACTGTTTTAATTGTGTAATTAAGCGTATTACGAAATCTATAACGATGCCATTACAAGGAACGCTTAAAGAATTTCAGGGGATGCGTAATTTTAATTGTTAGTGGAAAACAATAGATGGCACCGTAAGAAAAAATAGAAAAAGACGTTATTCCTGCTCTTTCGCTTGTGATTGTGGCATTGTTGTATAGAATAAAATTGTGTTAAATGGTGTGAATATATACATTTCAAATCAGTGTGAATTCTGCAGCATTTAGAGAGCTATGGCGAACCCATAGGAAAGTAGTTTGTGTGTATTGTAATACCATAGCACACGGAGTCAGTGGCGGCTCGTGATAAAATGTTATATGTGTTCACAATTTTGTGTTCCAAAATCGAAGAGAATTTGAAATCGTACGTTTATCATAATACAAAATGTCATGATTCCAACGTTTCACTATCGAAAAAACCGTATATAAATTCAAAACAACATATAATAATAATAATAATAATAATAATAATAATAATAATAAAGGTATCCCCGTAACATGCCATGAAGGCACTTGGGGGGGCATGGAGGTAGAGCCCCATGCTTTCAATGACCTCGGCACTAGAATGAGGTGGTGTGGTCGGCACCACGCTCTGACCGCCTTTTACCCCCGGGAAAGACTCAATTTTATAGGAGGCTGAGTGAACCTCGGGGCCATTCTGAAAGTTTGGCAACGAGAAAAAATCCTGTCACCATCTGGGATCGAACCCCGGACCTTCCAGTCCGTAGCCAGCTGCTCTACCAACTGAGCTAACCGCCCGCCAATAATAATGATGATGATAATAATAATAATAATAATAATAATAATAATAATAATAATAATAATAAAAATAATAATAGTCTAATGAAACCCAGTCTTTTTACTTCCAATTTTTCCTGGTAAGCCAGTTTACCCAGTTCTTTACTGTTCAAAATTACTTGAATAGAATTCATTGTTTACGTTTGTTAAAAATAAATACATACCACAATGCCGTTATTTACACAAGTGTGTGTTAGTAATATATTTTGATTCACAACGCACTGATACACTATAGCCTATAACAGTACTGTTATCCTATTCACAAAGATTGAATACTATAAATACATGCCAGTAAATATTATTCTTAAATATTATACACTACCATACAGATACTTAAATTCATACCACCACCACATTCAGCCATCACGTATTTGAAAGCCAAACTATGCTATCATGCTAACACTAAAGTATAGTAATTCACAAACTACACTCTCGTAGCAGCACTGTACACACATCCACATAAAGTAAACGTTCCGACAGTGAGATGCTGACACCTACAGGCTAGAATACAGACTATTAAATTTCGTCCTCGAGATATAGCACGTGAACGATAGCATCGATGCACCTGACATCTGTAGGATAGATTCACTGTTCACTTAACGCTTTGTGCTCTTGACGAGTCATAACCAGCCAGCGAAAGAATATTCTCCAGCGCATGCGTGAAATTCCTGTAACCTTCTTGAAAAGGGCACAGCTTGTAAGTGAACGGATGTTGCCAAGTTTACATAAGAAGTTTATGCAAGATGCGGGAAGTTTAAAATACTCGATTCTGATATTATACATCCCCACTGCGTCAATACGGTATTAAATAATAAAACTGTTTGTGCATTAATGGAAACAAGGTGTTCACGTGCTCTTGTGCTCTTATTGACGCACCGCCACTGCACGGAGTGTAATGAGAGTTCAGCGGGCCTTCAGACGAAGTTTCAACATGCAACACCTACTGACAAGACGATTCTGGGGTGGAACAATTACACCAGCTACGTTCCTATGGGTTCGCCATAACTCTCTAAATGCTGAGTTGAAATGTGAACTTTCACAACATTTAACACAATTTGCATCTAGCTAAGAATGCCACAATAACACGTGAAAGAGCGGGAACAGCGTCTTTTTTTTTCTTTCTTTTTCCTTATGGTGTCGTCTATTGTTTTCCGCCAACATTTACAATTACACATCCCCTGATATTTTTGAGCCATTTTTTCTAATGGCACCAGTATGAATTTCGTAATACACACAGTTACAAAATCATAGCAATTTATAATCACGGAATATTTCTGTGGACACACTGTATATTGTCCAAGTCTATCGCATGGAGTTGTAGCTTGCATGTAGGAACTATGATAATGGAGACCCAGGTTCGAATCCTGGTTTGGGGCAAGTTACCTGGTTGAGGTTTTTCCGCGATTTTTCCTCATCATCTAATAATAATAATAATAATAATAATAATAATAATAATAATAATAATAATAATAATGTTTTATTTTCGCTGGCAGAGTTAAGGCCATAAGGCCTTCTCTTCCACTCAACGAGGCTTAATCAATACAATACATATTTAAATTACGAATATTTACACTACACTTAAAAGGTTCTCCAGCATATTCTTCAGTTAAGTTTTAACGACTAGTAGACTACATTTTTATTTAAATTTAGATAAACCTATAAGGTAAAGTAGTAACTTAATTTATGAGCTAATTTAATTCAATCAATTATAATTAATTTGAGATTTGAGATAGCTAGTAAAATGATGAAAATTAATTTAATATGAGCTTACTAGAACTATGTTACAGGGAGAAAAAAATATATATATGTATAAATCTAAAATATATTTCTATATATTTCTAGTATGTGGTGATGCTCGATAAATTCAGGCGCTGAACCCTGGACTACACAATATATTTTTATGTATTTAATATGAATTTTTGTAATAAATGATATTGGTTGACTGATTTCGCTGACATTATTATCTTCATGTCATTCATGCTAGAGAACCATCGCAGTTGATATAGCGTCATAAAATAAACCAATTAAAATTATATTGTACAATGGATAAAAATAATTCTGCAGTAGTGTCTTGGAAGGTAGCTGACACAATTATAACCTGTGCCTAGTGACCCGCGGGGAAAAGTAATTTTTGTCGTAAGATCTACATAAATGTGTACGAGGGATATCTACTAAATTATATCACCAAGTTTTTTCATACTCTGTACTGGGAGTCAATTTATCAGGGAATGATGTAAATGAACTATAATCATTTCAGTACTGAACCAGAAACAAAACTTAGACCATCACAATTTTCCAAGTTCCAATTATAGCACTGAGCATGTTCAATAATATGTTATAACGTGCTCATAATTTGTGTGTACGTTTTGTAAGCAATGTTCGTAAATATGATCATATTACCCCATCCCTGGAAGCAATAGGTTGGCTTAAACTAGACAAGAAAAGAAATTTACATTCACTTCTCCTTCTCTTCGAAATCTTGAACTCTTCTATTCCTTCGTACCTGTCGTCTCGCTTCACTTACCTTTCTTCCCACCACAATCTGAACACACGCTCTCGCCATGAAACAATACTAACAATACCATCCCATCGCACCTCCTCATACTCATCCTCTTTCACAATAGCCATGCCAAGACTCTGGAATTCGCTACCTGCTAGCATCAGGGACTGTCGAAATAAAATTGAATTCAAACGCAAACTTACTAGGTACTTGGTCAGTAATTGAGACTCGTTCAGACATGGCTTCTTGTAAATAGTTCTCTTAATCTATCACAAAATATCTTAATATATGGTAACTTCATCACTATAGAATTTTGTTATTCTAGGTTTGATTGAAATTAAGTAAATAAAAAAATATTCTTTGTTCTTAACTTCTATGATAAATTGTCTAGCTTTCATTGATCAGGTAATCTTGTCGTACTGTAATTTTTATTGTAATTGTAAATTTAATCTTAATTGTAATTTTATTCTTCATATTATAGTTGTGTTGTATTGTATTGTATTTATTAACATTCCATGGTATTCATACATTGCTCACAGCTAGAATATGGAACAAGTCAAAAAACTTAATACTATTATAAAGTCTTAATTTATAGTCACAGTCTAGATGAAATATATACAGACGAGATTTACAATATAGTCTACTAGTACAACACAAAGTTTTAGTATCAATTCCATGAAGTGTTATTGAATGTCATGAATTCACCTACAGAATAGAAGGCGTGAGAAATTAGGTACTTCTTTAATTTGGCCCTAAATAATTTTATGTTTTGATTTTCATTTTTTATATCGATAGGGAGGGTATTAAAAATTTTTACTGTCATATATCGCACTCCTTTTTGATAGCATGATAGACTTGCTGATGGAGTATGAAAGTCATTTTTTGACGTGTATTTATGCTATGAACTGTTGAATTAGTTACAAAGTTTTCACGATTACATACGAGGAAGATTATTAATGAAAAGATATACTGACAAGCCATGGGCATTTTTGTAGTTTTTTGAAAATAGTCCTACACGATTCCCTAGATTTGGCACCTACTATTATTCTAATTACTCTTTTTTGTAATACGAATATACTGTTACTATCTGTGGAATTTCCCCAGAATATTATTCCAAAACTCATTACCGAGTGGAAGTATGCAAAGTATATTGTTTTTAAGGTATTGATATTTACTATCTTTTGCATAGATCTAATAGCAAAACATGCTGAATTTAGTTTGGGGGTAATTTCTTTAATATGATTTCTCCAATTTAACACATTATCGATTTTTAAGCCAAGAAATTTGATTACTTTGTAATAGGGAACTATAATCCCTGGTAGAGGGGCAGAGAAGGCCTAATGGCCTTATCTCTACGAGGTTAAATAAATAAATGCTAAATACTAAATAATTGGAACTTGGAAAATTAAGATGCCCCAAATTTTGTTTCTGATTTCTACTAAACTATTGGACGGATTTCTTTCATGTTCATTACCTGCGTACAAAGAACGTGAAAAACTCAGTCACAAACTACTTGATGCACAGTACTTTAAAATTCACCGTTCACGTTGGACGAAGTTTGGTTTGATGTGGGAGAAATCAAGTGGTCGTGGGATAGTGCCACCTCGCACAAACGATGTGGCACATCAGTAACCTCATTGTTACGTTGCTAAATATCACTTGTGTTTCCATTCTTCTTAATGTTGAGGATCGCCGTAAAACTCTAACACATTCATATAGAGCAGTGATGTCAAAGCAAGCGTATTTTTCTGACCTTGACGTCGTGCGCGGACAGCAAGCGCTAAGTATGGAAAGAGGAAGGGTTGTATATATGAATAAGCAGCCTGTTGGATTAAGAAAACAGTGGTGCACAAACTTCAAACGGAACGTGAAATTTTATGTCGTTATTTTTATATGGCTTCTTTCTGTTTAATATTATCTATATTGTCTGTAAAACAAAAGTAGTAACACTGATTTCTCAATATTGCACTTGTGTTTTAAATCTTTATAACATAATAGAGAGTTAAGAAGGAATATTCACTTAAATTCCATAGTGATATAGTATTATACTGTATTAAGTGGATGAAACACATCATTCAAAAAGAAAGTGATATTCCAAAGAAAGAGATTGAGTATGACATGATAAGTTGGAATTTATATTGATGGTATCTTTAGCCTTATAAAAGTAATCAATAAACTAATCAAAACAATATTACAATACAAAGCAAAGTTACCTAGGTACTGTATCTGTTTTAAGTGTAACTAATATTACATAACAAAATTCTTATCACATTATGCTTTTAAGGTGATATTTGTGAGCAACTTCCTATCATCAGAATATTAAATTATTTTCTCGAAACCTGAAGCTATAGAGCTGACATTTTTACAACACATGGGCACGTATCTTTTGCTTATGATGTAACAGTAGTTGCTTTGTTAATTCATTTCCTTACAAACAATTTCCATGAGAATATTTTCAAAATTTTCAATACACTATCTTCAGTAATACGTATTTACGGTATATTAGATTTACGAAAACATTCTGTAAGGCTACTAAATAAATAGGCCTATACCTGAAAATTTCACTTTTCTATACGAAAAGTTGAGAAAATATTTCTTTTGAATAAAAAAATCAAACTTGTGAAAAATGAGCATTAAAATTAAAACTTACATTCTTATAATGCACTTATACTTCTGAGGCAAATCTAAAAATTAACATGGATACAATTTTAATAAGTTCTCTTCCCTTTATCTATTGAATCAGTGCTGGCCATCCCTGAATATAGCTCGACCAAGCGGCATATACCACCTCTTTCGTCTGTCTCTTTCCTTTCCGCTGTAAAGCGCTCAGGCTCTCCTGGGCTCTAAAGCGCGCGCTTGCTCCTGTGGGCATCAATTGGCATGCCTGATATACAGGATAGCGTCTTTCTGCAAGAAAAATAGTTCAATTCCTAGATAGGAAGTTGTGCAAGCCTAGAATTGGTTTTTGCGCTGAAGCGTGTATAGTCGATAGAAGCGAGTTGGTTCCCAGATGACATAATCGAAAGTGATTTTTTTTTTAGAATTTCCAGACTGATGAAATGTCCATCCATCACTGAAAGCAATACTAAGTAGGAAGTGATCGTCTCGATCGATACTTTCAAGTTTGTAGACGGCAAATTTCGCAAGGGCAACAAGCTTACTTCTTTGAGTGGTTTGCAATTTGTGAGCTATAGTTTCAAATTTTGTGCAGCACACTTATGATTAGATCCATACTTGATCTTTGAGAGAATCAATTAATTGTATTGTGAAGTTATTTTAGTTGTTGCATTAACCCTTTGATGCACGCATTATGGAAGGAAATAAAAAATTGTGTTTGCAATGAAATTAAACTTTTATTTGTCCAAGAGAAGTGCCTAAAATTTAAAAAAAATTTGAAAAAACTTCCAATTTTGACACAGAAAATGGTGGTTTCATGGTAAAACCACTATGCAATACTGCAGAACACAATTCCTTCACACTTACTGTGAATGATACAAAAGGAAACAGTTTCTGGTCTCATTAAGGCAAAGTGCCACTTCACATGTGTTGCAGGCCCATTTACTCCTGTGTAGTTAAACTTCAGTGCTACAATAAGCACAGCGTCTTGAAGGTCCACGCACATCTTTTTTCATGTGGGACCGTTGGCTTGAAGTTGTGCACAGATCGTATTACTGTCTTCATGCGCGACCATGCCGACATGTAGTAGTTATACACCTGGTAGCAGACCTTTAATGCACGTCATTAAAGTACACCTACTTATTAAAGGTCAGGTCTTTCAGCCAATGACGACTCAGGTTACAACTGTTCAGCCAATGACAAGTCAGCTTTCTACCGTTATAAAACCGCAAGTATCGTTTATTCTCGGATATACAATCGAAAGAGAATTAGCGAAAAGTCACGGAGGCTGGAAATACAATACTGTCGCAGAAGGTTATGTTCTATAATAATTAGCGTTAATTGTAAATAATATTCAAATAAATTCAATTTGTCATCTCGTTTTTCAATGTCTAATTTAATTTCAATGTTATCTCTGTAGGTTCTTATGGCCTAGCAAGGTCAATGTGCACATCTGTTCCTCGGAAAAAATGAATACTTTCGCGTCTGCGCACATCTCACAACACACGGGACATTGCTCCAGGTCAGATACAATAAAATTAATAATTTCAAGTTAGAAATATGGTCGAGCATAAAAAGTCGTATGAAACTCGCCTATAATGGTAATTAAGAAGCTCGTATGAAAATTATGAAACTCGCTTGCGCTCGTTTCATAAATATCCATACTCACTTCTTAATTACCTTCATTATAGGCTCGTTGCATAATGTACTATTCTCTCTCTAGGTTTTGGAATATTAGCTGCGACCAAACGAACAACAACAGTTAACCTGAAATTCTTCAGTCAGTTCTCCACCTTCACCTCTCAATGAATATACCAAGAAGGCATTAGTCACAGTCACATCAATAAAATGCCAAAAAAAAATGCGGTGCCACTATTTTCTGCATTTTCTATCAATCTCGTAGTAGGACTTCAACATATCAGCTTTGTCAACATAATCCATATGTTTGTTGTAGTCCTGCACGAGTTATGGGCAAGCAATTTCAGTAGTTGTTCCATTCTTCTCTTTCCTTGAAACAGTGGCGACAATAGATGGATCGTGGTAATTAGAAAGGAAAAGAATGGACCTTCTATCCTTCCACTTGAGCCAGGACACTCCAGCATATGACGTACGGCTATCACCTCGTTTCATGTCGCGGTCTCTTCTTTCGTCGTGCGGTAAACCAATACGCCCTTCTCTAACTGTACCACATGCATACATATTTTGCTGCCTTAGAGAGATCATCAGATTCAAACTTGTGAAAAAGTTGTCAAAAACACTTTGTGATTGTCACCAACCATCTCTTCCTTGTAGCCATGATGAATAAGCTGACACAAAATGGAACATTTTCTTGGATATGGTAAGCATAACTACCCTGTTTGTATGGTGGTTACGTTTTGAAACCACCACATTATTTCTATATTGACGCCACATGTGTCGAAGAAATTACAATATTGTTACTGAAATACAGTATGTTCTAAAAGACCGAAAGAGAAATAATACTACATAGAAACTTACGTAACTGTGATATTTTAGCATACAACTGAAATAAAAACACGTAGTGAGTCTTCCACACCCCAACTATACACAAAACATCGGTCATCTTACTGAACAGGACGAGCAACACAAATATATATTGAAATAAAATTCTTCTACAGTTACTAGGGATCAGTGAATGCAGCGTACTAGTTTTGAAATAAAAACCACCCAGTAAGTAGGCGGGAAACTCAACTTTAGAATGTAGTTACGCACTGTAACCACTGCGCTTCAAAGGGTTAAATAAATTTTGTAAATTATTTCTCATATTTAGTTCATTCTCAGTAACTGGGAATCAATTTAGTAGTATTTTTAGTAGTATTTATTTATTTAACCTGGTAGAGATAAGGCCGTTAGGCCTTCTCTGCCCCTCTACCAGGAGATTCCAACTATAATATGAAGAATAAAATTACAATTAGTATTAAATTTACAATTACAATTACAATAAAAAATCAAAGTACGAAAAGATTACGTCACTAATTAAAGCTAGATAATTTATCATAGAAAAACAAAGAATATTTTATATTTACTGAATTACTAATTAAACCTAGAATAACAAAATTGTATATTGATGAAATTACTGGATATTGAAATATTTTGTGATAGATTAAGGAAAATATTTACAAGAAATCAATTACTGACCAAGTGCCCAGTAAGTCTGCGTTTGAATTCATTTTTATTTCGACAGTCCCTGATGCTAGCAGGTAGCGAATTCCAGAGTCTTGGCAGGGCTATTGTGAAAGAGGAGCTGGATATTATGTTCATGTAATACGGCGATTCTATAGAACATTGTTTTATTGTTCAGTTTATTCACTGAGATTTTGTCATTAAAAAAATCAATAAAACTTCATATTCCAATCGACTATTTGTAGACAGATTATATCGTATGTTTCATGGTAAAAGTGACCAAGCCACCTTCCAAGGCTTCCAAGCATTATGAAAATTTAAGACATAATTTTATATTAAAAACTAATAATATAGCACATTTACCTTCAAAATAAGTTTTTACTAACATCTAAAGATGTGCAGTTATCTTTGGATACTTACTTAATTACAAATGGCTTTTAAGGAACCCGGAGGTTCATTGCCGCCCTCACATAAGCCCTCCATCGGTTCCTATCCTGTGCAAGATTAATTCAGTCTCTATCATCATATCCCACATCCCTCAAATCCATTTTAATATTATCCTCCCATCTACGTCTCGGCCTCCCCAAAGGTCTTTTTTCCTCTGGTCTCCCAACTAACTCTCTATATGCATTTCTGGATTCGCCCATACGTGCTACATGCCCTGCCCATCTCAAATGTCTGAATATAATGTTCCTAATTATGTCAGGTGAAGAATACAATGCGTGCAGCTCTACGTTGTGTAACTTTCTCCATTCTTCTGTAACTTCATCTCTCTCAGCCCCAAATATTTTCCTAAGCAACTTATTCTCAAACACCCTTAACCTATGTTCCTCTCTCAAAGTGAGAGTCCAAGTTTCACAACCATAAAGAACAACCGGTAATATAACTGTTTTATAAATTCTAACTTTCAGATTTTTTGATAGCAGACTGGATGATAAAAGCTTCTCAACCGAATAATAATAGGCATTTCCCATATTTATTCTGTGTTTAATTTCCTCTCGAGTGTCATTTATATTTGTTACTGTTGCTCCAAGATATTTGAATTTTTCCACCTCTTCGAAGGATAAATTTACAATTTTTATATTCCCATTTCGTACAATATTTTGATCAAGAGACATAATCATATACTTTGTCTTTTCGGGATTTACTTCCAAACCGATCGCCTTACTTGCTTCAAGTTATCTTTGGATGGATCATTAAACCTTTAAAAGCCTTTTCCCAATAATTTTCCATTTTGGACTTGGTCACTTTTACCAAGAAACCGACGGTATGTCCAATGGCATCGGTGAATTCATTTTACACGGGGGCGAAGGACACTTGAGTTGAATATTAGGGATGGTGACGATATATACGTCCGTCAAAATTTCCAAATGCATAACAGTTTATTCCATATTACTCAGTACAATGATAGTTAAAAGCTTAGGCCTATGTCTATCAAGTAGGTTGATGGTAAGCGCAGATTTTGTAGTATCTGGGGGTTACCAGACATAAAGTCCAGGACTATAATGTCCATACGTCAAAATGTCCACGGAATAATGCCCACGTTGAAAATGTCCATGTTAAATCGTCCAGAGTCAAAATGTCCATAGTTCTATAATGTACATTATATCCATTGTTCATGGTAGTTACAGTAACCTATGTAAAAAGTTTCAAATGCCAACTAATCAGAACTGAAGTTTTTAAAGACGGAACGAAATCCTCAGTTAGTGCCATCACAGAAGGGTAAGCCGCTTCTTTCTCTTCGTGGGTACCTGTACCAACATCATGACTTCAATAGAGATAGGACAAAAATTAATTGGCGATACAGGAACATGAACCTCCCAGCCTGAAAGGTATGCAGCACACAAACAACGCGGTAGAAGACTGGCACAATCTTCTTCAACGCGTGATGGCTGTACATTCATCCACTTGCCGATTTATACAGTGCCTAAATGCGAAGAAAATGGAATTTGGACACAAATATTGCAAGCAAGAGTGAGGCATACACAAATTAAAGAGCAGGGAATGAAACTTATTTGACGAATCAAAGACAAATTCTCCAGATTGTGAGAAACTACAACAGGTACAAAGAAAAAGGAGAAATTCTCTTAAATCTTAAAAGTATTAGTTACCATCTTAAAAGTGGGGCTCTGGTTCCCGATGATTAATAACTTATTTGTAGGAGTTATGGAATAAAATTTATTATGTTCTATTCAAGCAGAATTTTTATTTATTTATTTATTTTGCTAATAATTATAACGTAAAATATATATTATATATAGAAAAAACTTTAGCTTGTCCCTGAAAGAGTGGAACTTGTGCTCAGGGGCGGATTCCTGAATTGAAATTAATAATTATACAATACAATTCGTCTTATATCTACTATGCAATTATAGTATATAAATATAAATTTAGAATTTTTCAATTTTTATAAAATCCATACATAACTTTTTTAATTTAATACTAGAACTATTAGTATTGACAAGATTAGGATATTTAAATATAAATTTGTTATATATTCTTGGGCTTAAATTACTACTATGATTAAATACTGTAACAGTGTTGCATTTTGGTTCAAACAATCTTAAAGAATTCATACCTTTTGTTTCATAACTATGAGAATACAATTCAAAATTATTTAGATTTTTATGTTTGAATTTTATTAATACAATATAATAAATTTGTCTTACGTTAAGTACATTAAAGTCTAAAAACCAATTTTGAGATGGAAAATCAATAGGTTTATGAAGACATATTTTAATTATTTTCTTCTGTAATAAATAAAGTGGATTAAAATTGGATTTAAATGAGGTACCCCATCCTATAATTCCATACATAATTACCGATTGAAATAAAGTTAAATATATTGTGCGTAATAAACTTATTGACAAGTAATTCCTCAATAAAACAAAATAATATACTATTTTACGTAATTTATTACAAAGGTAATTAATGTGTTGGTTCCATTTTAAATTATTATCGAAAATTATGCCTAAATACTTAACTTCAGAGGACTCTTTAATAATCGGACATTATGAACGTTTGACCCTATGGACATTTTGACTTAACAGACGTTTTATCATATGGTCTTTCTGTCGTATGGACATTTAGTACGTGGACATTTTTACCGTATGGACATTTTGACAATATGGACACTTTGACCTTATGGGCGTTTTATCATATGGACGTTCTGTAGTATGGACTATATACGGTGGAAGCTATCTCGGACACAGTTGTTGATGACATAGACACCAGTTGTGAATATCGCATATTGAGAAAGTCTTAACATAATTTCTACGGACTTTTCCATGAAAACAAACCCACCCACTATGTGATAGTGCTGCACCTCACAACAGGCATGACTTATATTTGAAGCACCGCTCTAAGAAGCCAGTCTTCTTTCTGAGGCTTCGTGTTGTCCTTGCATTCGGACAGGACCGTATTGACGAGCCACTTAATGAAGCGCGTGATCTTCGATTTATCCCCGCAGTCCTTCATGATGGCTTCCAGCTGTTCCAGTCTACTATTGTGCGGTTAAGAAAGGTAAATTTTGCCACGTCCGTTCTTTGTTTTCTACATTTAAACTTCCTAATATGATCGGCCATTCCTAAGTATGAAGTGTTGCTAATCTAGCATTGATGTCTATACTACCATACATCGGCAACCTGATTGCATGCTGCGTTTGGCAATTGAACGAAGTCTAGTAATTACTAACATCTTTAGATCTTTGGATGGATCATTAAACCTTTAAATGCCTTTTTCCAATAATTTTCCATTTTGGACTTGGTCACTTTTACCAAGAAACCGACGATATGTCCAATGGCATCGGTGAATTGCTTGCGATTTCTCTGGATTTAACCTTAAGGGAAGAGGATGGTATTTTTTGGTGAAAAATGAGTAAATTTTCAAAAAACAATTTTTTCCCTTAAAATACTCTGTGATATGTGTAGAATACATTGTATAATATTTTGTGGGTATTTGTGCCCTTATCAGTTGTTGAGACGCCATTTTTAAACTTCCTGCGCTCTGGATTTTTAAATCACACCGCCCTTTTGTTTGTTGTTTCCGGAACTTCATTTTTTTTTCAAAACCAAATTTTTCTTTAAAATACTCCGTGATGTGTGTGGAATACATTGTGTAACATTGTGTGGGTATCTGTGCCCTTATTGGATGTTGAGACGCCATTTTTCAAGTTCCTGCGCTCTGGATTATTAAATCACACCCCCTTTTGATTGCTGTTTCTGGAACTTTACTTTTTTCGCTACATAGCCAGACAAAAATCGATATAATTTTTGAACTATTAAAGATATATGAATGAAATTTAGAATACACATTCTCTAGACTACTAGGAAACTTTTCTCTGTAACGGAATTTCCCTAATTGATTTCATTTTAAAAATAAGTCTCTCTGTTTGCAAGAAAGAAAATAAAAAAAATGTTATTAAATTGTAATTGTTTATTTTACAAATGTAGGAACTAATATCAAATTTCTGTTACAGACAGTTTGTAAAGCGTTCTTTTACAAATAAATTGTAACATAGTGTTTGAATTTATCTTTAAAAATGGCTTAGATATATCGAGTTTAGTAAAATCCTGCATTGGGTACATTTTTTCTTCAAATCTGCCTCCCAAATAAATTATTCAAAATATTTATATTTTGTTGAGTTGCTATAGCCATGAGCTCTCTACATACAAAAAATTAATATTTTACACCAAATAAGAAAAAAGTTTTAAAAATTACTATCCTGTCCCCTTAATCCAAATTTGTGTGCCCACAGTGAAATCGAATTCAAGTCTTCGTTTATTTTGTTTACCGCGCCACTAGTCTCGTCAGGGTGGAAATGCAAATAAATTTGCGAGTCGTCAGCATACATTGCTAAGTGCATTTTATTCCATAATACTCAGTACAATGTCTATCAAGTAGGTTGATGGTAAGCTAAATTTTTTAACATCTCAGACACAGTTGTTGATGACATAGACACCAGTTGTGAATATCGCATATTGAGAAAGTCTTAACGTAATTTCTACGGACTTTTCCATGAAAACAAACCCACCCACTTCTCCATCTCACAACAGGCATGACTTATATTTGAAGCACCGCTCTAAGAAGCCAGTCTTCTTTCTGAGGCTTCGTGTTGTCATTGCATTCGGACAGGACCGTGTTGACGAGCCACTTAATGAAGCGCGTGATCTTCGATTTATCCCCGCAGTCCTTCATGATGGCTTCCAGGAAAGCCTTCATGATGTCCTGGATCTTCCTGAAGTGACCACATCTGCTGAAGAGAAAGTCCAGGAGGCTGTCCAAGAATGTCTTCGCTGGTCCTGACAAGCAGCTGGAGTCTATCCACTCCAAGAGCCAGTTCACGTCCCAGTCTCCGAACGTCGAGTCTGTGTACAGTTGTAATACATCAGGGCTGATAGTTTTATGCAAGTTCTCGAAGTTGCGTCCATTCAGGAGGAAGTCATTCACATCCATCACTGGCCTGTGCCTTCGAAGGAGAAAATGTGACAAACGGTCCAGCAAGCCCCTGCCACCTGAAAACACGTGACAAGCTCATAATTTATCTGGTATTGTTAGCAAGTTAACTTCAGTTAGTGGCAAGAAATAGGTTCTGTTTGCATTAATGTGTTCAGTCTTTCTACCTGAATACGTTCCAGGCGCCTGGAGAGTTCTTATGATGGAATGTGTGTTACGTCCTAGAGTAGGCACGGCCAGAAACGTGACCTGAGAATAAATTGTGACAGTCACATCATAAATATGTTTGCATGAAGCTGTAAATAATAGACTTCTGTCTTCCACCCAGTCATGCGGTTCTACTTCCGCTTTCGTAAAACTTTTGATTGTACTCCATCCTGAGCTAATTTTATGCAGTTAGGAACCTCAGGATGTACTTATCACACATTTGGATCTCAATTATATGAGAAGCTACGAGCGGGAGGAACGTTTCTCCTCTTCACATGTTACTGTCATGCAGGAACTCAAACAACACATTTTGACAACGAAATACTTGCAATTCAAAAAACCCTTCAAAATTTAATATACATATCAGAGCAGTTTTAAAAATTAGTATCTAATTCTGTTAGATTCCAGTTGAACCATATAGGCAATAGTAAAAGCAGTTGACGAGGAAGCAAGAGTTTGCTGCAAACGTTTTCAGGATTTTCAGAGTATGAATAAGGAAGTAGCAATTCACTGGATCCCAGCACACTGTGGCTTAGTAGATAGATGGATGGATAGATGGATGGATGGATGGATGGATGGATGGATGGATGGACAGACAGACAGATAGATAGATAGGTAGATAGATAAATAGTTGGATAGATACATAGATAGATAGATGGATGGGTGGGTGGGTGGGTGGGTGGGTGGGTGGGTGGGTGGGTGGGTGGGTGGGTGGGTGGGTGGGTGGATGGATGGATGGATGGATGGATGGATGGATGGATGGATGGATGGATGGATGGATGGATAGATAGATAGATAGATAGATAGATAGATAGATAGATAGATAGATAGATAGATAGATAGATAGATAGATAGATAGATAGATAGATAGATAGATAGATAGATAGATAGATAGATAGATAGATAGATAGATAGATAGATAGATGAATTTAATGTCAACATGGCTACTATAATATGAATAAATGTGAGAATAAAATAAAAAGTAAATATACAATCACCAGATAATCACAAAAACAGGTTAAAAGTTTTAAAAGAAATAGTATAAAATCAGGTTAAAATGTACAGATTTGTCAGTTACATGAGGTTAAAACAAAATAGTATCTAAAACGTAATATTGCTAAAATCATTGACACTGTAGTCCTTCTCACCATCCTTCTGAAAGTAAAATATGACGTGTTTCTTATACGCAATGGTAAAGAGTTACAAAGTAACTGTGGGAGAGTGGCAGGCGAAGGCGACGTATCCGGAGGATCTGAGTTCGATGTGCAGTGAACTTGAGTGAGTCCCGTAACTCTGGCAGTGGCCAGGCGAACGCAACGCATCCGGAGGATCTGAGTTTGATGTGCAGTGAACTTGGACAGTGAGCTAGGAGAACTAGCCAAGGCAAGTGAATTGTGAACTGTGAACTGACAGTTTTGTTCTGCACTTAGTGCCTCGTGAACATTAATTGAAATTAGGAGTACATTGTTGTTCTTCTCAATAATACATGTGTATTGCCATTGTCGTCGTGTGGAGTGCAATAACGACTATTCTATTGCTGTGTTGATTGGAGTACCCATTGTTCTAGGGTGAATTATTGAGATTAAAAGTCACATTGTTGATAGGTGTGGTTGTAAAAGTGAGAATAAAAGTTGCAATATTACATTCCAAAGAAAGGCACAGTGTTGTGGTTGAGGCACACGACGTAAATCCGCACGAAAGAACTGCAAAAAATAAATAAACAATGAAAATGAATAGTAAGTAAAAATGCCATATTATATACATTTGAAGGTTAATATTTACACAAATCATTGTAAATACTCACCTGAAAAGAGGAAGTTGTTTAGAACCTCAGAGCAACGATCACTTTCATAACAGGAGAGATTGCTCACATTCTCTGTTAAGAGTGAAAGGAACTAGCTACTTTATTCCATTATCTCCTGGCCTAGTTCCTTATAAATGGTGCCTTATTGGTATCACTTGTGAGGCTCAGACCTGTATTCGTACAGTTGACTAAACAACAAATGTCTGTTATTAATGGCACCAAAACGTTCACAATAGTCCATTTGTTGAAAAAAAAAACTCTTGAATTGCTTTCATCACAAACGTTTGAGGTGTTCTCCATATCTCTCAGGCTATATCGTTTTAGTTGCTCAGCATATCTCCGGCATAGAATTCAATGTATATTTTTCAAGAATTAGTCTGGTCAGATATAAATGTGATAGTTTGCCTCCTAGATCACTTACTGGAATAAGTGATCGCTCATTTCTTAATGAGGGGAAAGTATGAATATGAGTTCTGACACAAATATCACTCATTCATTTATAAGTCTTAAGCTGTTGAGTAGGAGAAAGAAATCTCTGTCGCATTGAGTAATGTATGTATTTATTTATTGGGTTATTTTACGACGCTGTATCTGAATGAAATGAAGGTGATAATGCCGGTGAAATGAGTCCGGGGTCCAGGACTGAAAGTTACCCAGCATTTGCTCATATTGGATTGAGGGAAAACCCCGGAAAAAACCTCAACCAGGTAACTTGCCCCGACCGGGATTCGAACCCGGGCCACCTGGTTTCGCGGCCAGACGCGCTGACCGTTACTCCACAGGTGTAGACCGTATGTATGTGTGTATGTATGTATGTATGTATGTATTAACACTACAATTGGGTATACACCCTGTGGCAGTGATATATAATTTACAATAATACCATTACAATTATACAATAATTACAGAAAGAAAATAAAAATAAAAAAATAGAATGAAATAGATAAACCTAAATTTATTCCTAACTATAAATAAATAGGTGGAATAAACCTAGGACTATAAATAAAAACTATTCTATAATAACGCCTAACAATAAGCAAAAGTAAACCTACTTATAAGGACTTATATTTCAGCCAACTGTTACCAATTTAAGTAATTACATATCACCTTAATTAATTACAAATCAACTTAATTACAAATCAACTTAATTACATATCATCTTAATTAATTACATATCACTTTAATTAATTACAAATCAACTTAATTACATATCATCTTAATTAATTACAAATCAACTTAATTACATATCATCTTAATTAATTACATATCACTTTAATTAATTACAAATCAACTTAATTACATATCATCTTAATTACATATCACTTTAATTAATTGCAAATCAACTTAATTACATATCATATTAATTAATTACATATCACTTTAATTAATTACAAATCACCTTAATTACATATCATCCTAATTAATTACATATCATCTTAATTAATTACATATCAACTTAATTACAAGACACAATTAAATAATTACACTGCACCTCAAATTATATTTTCAGTCTAATCTTCTCAATCTTTCCTTAAATGTATTGATTTTGAGAGGATCACCCTGAAAGATTGCCGCAGGTAAGCTGTTTCAGTCTACTATTGTGCGGTTAACAAAGGAAAATTTTGCCACGTCCGTTCTTTGTTTTCTACATTTAAACTTCCTAATACGATGAGCCCTGCCTAAGTATGATGGTGTTGCTAATCTAGCATTGATGTCGGTCCATGCTTTGTGTCCCATTTGTGCCTTAAACAATGCGGTGAGTCTGGTTTTTCGTCGCCTTGATTTGAGAAGTTCCCACCCTAAGTCTTTTACTATCTCTTCACCATGTCCCTTCTCCATTTTGACATATTTTGCGGCCTTGCGTTGACCTTTTCTATTGAATCGATTTGGTTTTGTCTGTACGGATCCCAAGCTACTGCTCCATATTCCGTAATTGGGCGAACAAGGGTTTTGTACGCTAATTCTTTTGACCTTCGGTTAGATTTCTTCAGAATAATAATAATAATAATAATAATAATAATAATAATAATAATAATGATTTATTTAACTTGGCAGAGTTAAGGCCATACGGCCTTCTCTAACACTCAAGCAGGAGTAAAACTGCGTTACAAAAACACTACAAATTTACAAAGTACACTACAATTTTACACACAAAACTGAATAAAATATAATAATAATAAAATGTAAACAACAAGTAAGAAGAAATCAGACATAATATATAACATACAGAAAGAAAGAAAAAAGTATAATAAAATGTGAACTGCAGGTCGAAATAAATGAGGCATACAAAGTATAAAAAAATAAGACAATTATTCATAATAATAGTAATAATAATAATAATAATAATAGTAATAATAATGATAAAAATAAGAATAGTAATAATTATGATGATAATAATAATAATAATAATAATAATAATAATATTAGTAGGAATAAAATAGTGCAGTACAAAGCATACAGTGAATACAATATTTTTAAGTACACATAATAAGGAAAATTATGATTATATATAGCTCAACTTATCACATTAGGCTATAGATATACCATTATCAGAAAATATGGAAACAAAAATATAAAATAAGTTAAATATCACTAGAACATAAAAAATTGTGAATACGTGGAAACATGCAATACAACACTTGTCATAATAGTAAGTTAGTTTGGCAACTCGTCATGAGATAATTTTCTAACTTGGATTTGAAAGATTTCAATGTTCGGCAGCCCTTGACTTCAGGCGGCAGAGAGTTCCAGTGACGAGAGGTAGCAACAGTGAAAGATGAGGAATACAGAGATGATGTGTGAAGTGGAATTTCTAGCGTGTTATCGCGCTGTGATCGAGTATTAATATTATGATAGCGAGAGAGAGTATGAAAACGAGCGAATAAATAATAGGGGGATGAAGTGTGCATAATTCGATATAAGAGAGAAAGTGAGTGCAGATTTCTCCTCTCTTGTAACCTAAGCCATGATAACTTCTCGAGAATACGCATAGAGAATGTGAAGATGATAATAGGACGGAAAGGATGGTGACAGTGATAAGGTTGACGAAGTTAGAACATTCATATTAAAGATAAAAATGGCAATTATTACAATGAAGATGCAAGGAATGTCGTCATGAAGGTTCACTTCTGGAGTAACAACACATTGCCGAACTTTGGTACACTGCAGAAAATGTTTTAAGATTCAAGATCAGAGCGTAATTGCGAAGTTTTATCGCGGATTAGTAAGATTTCGAGTTTCCGTTCAGGAAAGAATACAATGCCATGGAGAAAGGATATCTCCAGTTTTCGAACCCTAATGTATCAACTCAACTCACCGCGATTCCCAGGACGCAGATGGCTGAGGTGCGCATGGTTGGCTCTTCGGAAGAAATCTCGCACTACGAGGGCAAGTGGCAGCGACGTATCCAACCTCGGTTTGCAAGCTATTGAGTAATACTCAATTCATAACAGAGTCGTATTAGAAATTATTGCTCCCACTAAAAATTAATTTTCATGCTGTCCAGTGCTTCTCGGTTGCAGTGGCGGCTTGTATAATTCAATGGTTGTTGTTTAGTCAACTGTTCGAAAACAGGTCTGAATCTCACAAGTGATACCAAAAAGACACCATTTATAACGCAACTACGCCAGGAGATAATGGGGTAGGTAGGGCAGTTCCTTTTCCCCTCCATTGCATACATCGTCGACTAGAAACATATTACATTATTCAGACCTAGGATGTATACAAACAGTGTTCTTCCTCTGACACACATTGTCAAGTGAGATGTACTGCCTGATAATAGATGTACATATCAGCCAGAACCTCAATCAGAGGATAAATTCAGTACATGATATTTATTTTGTAATACTATTATAGTTCTGTACATGAAATATAATCATTTTAGTACTAGTCTGTCTGTGTACAGCGATTTCTACTAAACTATTGGACGGATTTTGTTCATACTCACTATCTACGAGTCAATTTATCAGGGAATGATGTACATGAAATATAATAATTTTAGTACTAGTCTGTCTGTGTACAGCGATTTCTACTGAACTATTGGACGGAATTTGTTCATATTCAGTATCTACGAGTCAATTTATCAGGGAATGATGTACATGAAATATAATCATTTTAGTACTAGTCTGCCTGTGTACAGCGATTTCTACTAAACTATTGGACGGATTTTGTTCATATTCACTATCTACGAGTCAATTTATCAGGGAATGATGTACATGAAATATAATCATTTTAGTACTAGTCTGTCTGTGTACAGCGATTTCTACTAAACTATTGGACGGATTTTGTTCATATTCACTATCTACGAGTCAATTTATCAGGGAATGATGTACATGAAATATAATAATTTTAGTACTAGTCTGTCTGTGTACAGCGATTTCTACTAAACTATTGGACGGATTTTGTTCATATTCACTATCTACGAATCAATTTATCAGGGAATGATGTACATGAAATATAATAATTTTAGTACTAGTCTGTCTGTGTACAGCGATTTCTAGTAAACTATTGGACGGATTTTGTTCATATTCACTATCTACGAGTCAATTTATCAGGGAATGATGTACATGAAATATAATAATTTTAGTACTAGTCTGTCTGTGTACAGCGATTTCTACTAAACTATTGGACGGGTTTGGTTCATATTCAGTATCTACGAGTCAATTTATCAGGGAATGATGTACATGAAATATAATAATTTTAGTACTAGTCTGTCTGTGTACAGCGATTTCTACTAAACTATTGGACGGATTTGGTTCATATTCAGTATCTACGAGTCAATTTATCAGGGAATGATGTACATGAAATATAATAATTATAGTACTAGTCTGTCTGTGTACAGCGATTTCTACTAAACTATTGGACGGATTTTGTTCATATTCACTATCTACGAGTCAATTTATCAGGGAATGATGTACATGAAATATAATAATTTTAGTACTAGTCTGTCTGTGTACAGCGATTTCTACTGAACTATTGGACGGATTTGGTTCATATTCAGTATCTACGAGTCAATTTACCAGGGAATGATGTACATGAAATACAATAATTTTAGTACTAGTCTGTCGGTGTACAGCGATTTCTACTAAACTATTGGACGGATTTTGTTCACATTCACTATCTACGAGTCAATTTATCAGGGAATGATGTACATGAAATATAATAATTTTAGTACTAGTCTGTCTGTGAACAGCGATTTCTACTAAACTATTGGACGGATTTTGTTCATATTCACTATCTACGAGTCAATTTATGAGGGAAATATGTACATGAAATATAATAATTTTAGTACTAGTCAGTCTGTGTACAGCGATTTCTACTAAACTATTGGACGGATTTTGTTCATATTCACTATCTACGAGTCAATTTATCAGGGAATGATGTACATGAAATATAATAATTTTAGTACTAGTCTGTCTGTGTACAGCGATTTCTACTAAACTATTGGACGGATTTTGTTCGTATTCACTATCTACGAGTCAATTTATCAGGGAATGATGTACATGAAATATAATAATTTTAGTACTAGTCTGTCTGTGTACAGCGATTTCTACTAAACTATTGGACGGATTTTGTTCGTATTCACTATCTACGAGTCAATTTATCAGGGAATGATGTACATGAAATATAATAATTTTAGTACTAGTTTGTCTGTGTACAGCGATTTCTACTAAACTATTGGACGGATTTTGTTCATATTCAGTATCTACGAGTCAATTTATCAGGGAATGATTTACATGAAATATAATAATTTTAGTACTAGTCTGTCTGTGTACAGCGATTTCTACTAAACTATTGGACGGATTTTGTTCATATTCAGTATCTACGAGTCAATTTATCAGGGAATGATGTACATGAAATATAATAATTTTAGTACTAGTCTGTCTGTGTACAGCGATTTCTACTAAACTATTGGACGGATTTTGTTCATATTCAGTATCTACGAGTCAATTTATCAGGGAATGATGTACATGAAATATAATAATTTTAGTACTAGTCTGTCTGTGTACAGCGATTTCTACTAAACTATTGGACGGATTTTGTTCATATTCAGTATCTACGAGTCAATTTATCAGGGAATGATGTACATGAAATATAATAATTTTAGTACTAGTCTGTCTGTGTACAGCGATTTCTACTAAACTATTGGACGGATTTTGTTCATACTCACTATCTACGAGTCAATTTATCAGGGAATGATGTACATGAAATATAATAATTTTAGTACTAGTCTGTCTGTGTACAGCGATTTCTACTAAACTATTGGACGGAATTTGTTCATATTCAGTATCTACGAGTCAATTTATCAGGGAATGATGTACATGAAATATAATCATTTTAGTACTAGTCTGTCTGTGTACAGCGATTTCTACTAAACTATTGGACGGATTTTGTTCATATTCACTATCTACGAGTCAATTTATCAGGGAATGATGTACATGAAATATAATCATTTTAGTACTAGTCTGTCTGCGTACAGCGATTTCTACTAAACTATTGGACGGATTTTGTTCATATTCACTATCTACGAGTCAATTTATCAGGGAATGATGTACATGAAATATAATAATTTTAGTACTAGTCTGTCTGTGTACAGCGATTTCTACTAAACTATTGGACGGATTTTGTTCATATTCACTATCTACGAGTCAATTTATCAGGGAATGATGTACATGAAATATAATAATTTTAGTACTAGTCTGTCTGTGTACAGCGATTTCTAGTAAACTATTGGACGGATTTTGTTCATATTCACTATCTACGAGTCAATTTATCAGGGAATGATGTACATGAAATATAATAATTTTAGTACTAGTCTGTCTGTGTACAGCGATTTCTACTAAACTATTGGACGGGTTTGGTTCATATTCAGTATCTACGAGTCAATTTATCAGGGAATGATGTACATGAAATATAATAATTTTAGTACTAGTCTGTCTGTGTACAGCGATTTCTACTAAACTATTGGACGGATTTGGTTCATATTCAGTATCTACGAGTCAATTTATCAGGGAATGATGTACATGAAATATAATAATTATAGTACTAGTCTGTCTGTGTACAGCGATTTCTACTAAACTATTGGACGGATTTTGTTCATATTCACTATCTACGAGTCAATTTATCAGGGAATGATGTACATGAAATATAATAATTTTAGTACTAGTCTGTCTGTGTACAGCGATTTCTACTGAACTATTGGACGGATTTGGTTCATATTCAGTATCTACGAGTCAATTTACCAGGGAATGATGTACATGAAATACAATAATTTTAGTACTAGTCTGTCTGTGTACAGCGATTTCTACTAAACTATTGGACGGATTTTGTTCACATTCACTATCTACGAGTCAATTTATCAGGGAATGATGTACATGAAATATAATAATTTTAGTACTAGTCTGTCTGTGAACAGCGATTTCTACTAAACTATTGGACGGATTTTGTTCATATTCACTATCTACGAGTCAATTTATGAGGGAAATATGTACATGAAATATAATAATTTTAGTACTAGTCAGTCTGTGTACAGCGATTTCTACTAAACTATTGGACGGATTTTGTTCATATTCACTATCTACGAGTCAATTTATCAGGGAATGATGTACATGAAATATAATAATTTTAGTACTAGTCTGTCTGTGTACAGCGATTTCTACTAAACTATTGGACGGATTTTGTTCGTATTCACTATCTACGAGTCAATTTATCAGGGAATGATGTACATGAAATATAATAATTTTAGTACTAGTCTGTCTGTGTACAGCGATTTCTACTAAACTATTGGACGGATTTTGTTCGTATTCACTATCTACGAGTCAATTTATCAGGGAATGATGTACATGAAATATAATAATTTTAGTACTAGTTTGTCTGTGTACAGCGATTTCTACTAAACTATTGGACGGATTTTGTTCATATTCAGTATCTACGAGTCAATTTATCAGGGAATGATGTACATGAAATATAATAATTTTAGTACTAGTCTGTCTGTGTACAGCGATTTCTACTAAACTATTGGACGGATTTTGTTCATATTCAGTATCTACGAGTCAATTTATCAGGGAATGATGTACATGAAATATAATAATTTTAGTACTAGTCTGTCTGTGTACAGCGATTTCTACTAAACTATTGGACGGATTTTGTTCATATTCAGTATCTACGAGTCAATTTATCAGGGAATGATGTACATGAAATATAATAATTTTAGTACTAGTCTGTCTGTGTACAGCGATTTCTACTAAACTATTGGACGGATTTTGTTCATACTCACTATCTACGAGTCAATTTATCAGGGAATGATGTACATGAAATATAATAATTTTAGTACTAGTCTGTCTGTGTACAGCGATTTCTACTAAACTATTGGACGGAATTTGTTCATATTCAGTTTCTACGAGTCAATTTATCAGGGAATGATGTACATGAAATATAATCATTTTAGTACTAGTCTGTCTGTGTACAGCGATTTCTACTAAACTATTGGACGGATTTTGTTCATATTCACTATCTACGAGTCAATTTATCAGGGAATGATGTACATGAAATATAATCATTTTAGTACTAGTCTGTCTGCGTACAGCGATTTCTACTAAACTATTGGACGGATTTTGTTCATATTCACTATCTACGAGTCAATTTATCAGGGAATGATGTACATGAAATATAATAATTTTAGTACTAGTCTGTCTGTGTACAGCGATTTCTACTAAACTATTGGACGGATTTTGTTCATATTCACTATCTACGAGTCAATTTATCAGGGAATGATGTACATGAAATATAATAATTTTAGTACTAGTCTGTCTGTGTACAGCGATTTCTAGTAAACTATTGGACGGATTTTGTTCATATTCACTATCTACGAGTCAATTTATCAGGGAATGATGTACATGAAATATAATAATTTTAGTACTAGTCTGTCTGTGTACAGCGATTTCTACTAAACTATTGGACGGGTTTGGTTCATATTCAGTATCTACGAGTCAATTTATCAGGGAATGATGTACATGAAATATAATAATTTTAGTACTAGTCTGTCTGTGTACAGCGATTTCTACTAAACTATTGGACGGATTTGGTTCATATTCAGTATCTACGAGTCAATTTATCAGGGAATGATGTACATGAAATATAATAATTATAGTACTAGTCTGTCTGTGTACAGCGATTTCTACTAAACTATTGGACGGATTTTGTTCATATTCACTATCTACGAGTCAATTTATCAGGGAATGATGTACATGAAATATAATAATTTTAGTACTAGTCTGTCTGTGTACAGCGATTTCTACTGAACTATTGGACGGATTTGGTTCATATTCAGTATCTACGAGTCAATTTACCAGGGAATGATGTACATGAAATACAATAATTTTAGTACTAGTCTGTCTGTGTACAGCGATTTCTACTAAACTATTGGACGGATTTTGTTCACATTCACTATCTACGAGTCAATTTATCAGGGAATGATGTACATGAAATATAATAATTTTAGTACTAGTCTGTCTGTGAACAGCGATTTCTACTAAACTATTGGACGGATTTTGTTCATATTCACTATCTACGAGTCAATTTATGAGGGAAATATGTACATGAAATATAATAATTTTAGTACTAGTCAGTCTGTGTACAGCGATTTCTACTAAACTATTGGACGGATTTTGTTCATATTCACTATCTACGAGTCAATTTATCAGGGAATGATGTACATGAAATATAATAATTTTAGTACTAGTCTGTCTGTGTACAGCGATTTCTACTAAACTATTGGACGGATTTTGTTCGTATTCACTATCTACGAGTCAATTTATCAGGGAATGATGTACATGAAATATAATAATTTTAGTACTAGTCTGTCTGTGTACAGCGATTTCTACTAAACTATTGGACGGATTTTGTTCGTATTCACTATCTACGAGTCAATTTATCAGGGAATGATGTACATGAAATATAATAATTTTAGTACTAGTTTGTCTGTGTACAGCGATTTCTACTAAACTATTGGACGGATTTTGTTCATATTCAGTATCTACGAGTCAATTTATCAGGGAATGATGTACATGAAATATAATAATTTTAGTACTAGTCTGTCTGTGTACAGCGATTTCTACTAAACTATTGGACGGATTTTGTTCATATTCAGTATCTACGAGTCAATTTATCAGGGATTGATGTACATGAAATATAATAATTTTAGTACTAGTCTGTCTGTGTACAGCGATTTCTACTAAACTATTGGACGGATTTTGTTCATATTCAGTATCTACGAGTCAATTTATCAGGGAATGATGTACATGAAATATAATAATTTTAGTACTAGTCTGTCTGTGTACAGCGATTTCTACTAAACTATTGGACGGATTTTGTTCATATTCTGCATCTACGAGTCAATTTATGAGGGAAATATGTACATGAAATATAATAATTTTAGTACTAGTCTGTCTGTGTACAGCGATTTCTACTAAACTATTGGACGGATTTTATTCATATTCAGTATCTACAAGTCAATTTATGAGGGAAATATGTACATGAAATATAATAATTTTAGTACTAGTCTGTCTGTGTACAGCGATTTCTACTAAACTATTGGACGGATTTTGTTCATATTCAGTATCTACGAGTCAATTTATCAGGGAATGATGTACATGAAATATAATAATTTTAGTACTAGTCTGTCTGTGTACAGCGATTTCTACTAAACTATTGGACGGATTTTGTTCATATTCAGTATCTACGAGTCAATTTATCAGGGAATGATGTACATGAAATATAATAATTTTAGTACTAGTCTGTCTGTGTACAGCGATTTCTACTAAACGATTGGACGGATTTTGTTCATATTCAGTATCTACGAGTCAATTTATCAGGGATTGATGTACACGAAATATAATAATTTTAGCACTAGTCTGTGTGTACAGCGATTTCTACTAAACGATTGGACGGACTTTGTTCATATTCAGTATCTACGAGTCAATTTATCAGGGAATGATGTACATGAAATATAATAATTTTAGTACTAGTCTGTCTCTGTACAGCGATTTCTACTAAACGATTGGACGGATTTTGTTCATATTCAGTATCTACGAGTCAATTTATCAGGGAATGATGTACATGAAATATAATAATTTTAGTACTAGTCTGTCTGTGTACAGCGATTTCTACTAAACGATTGGACGGATTTTGTTCATATTCAGTATCTACGAGTCAATTTATCAGGGAATGATGTATATGAAATATAATAATTTTAGTACTAGTCTGTCTGTGTACAGCGATTTCTACTTATCTATTGGACGGATTTTGTTCATATTCTGTATCTACGAGTCAATTTATCAGGGAATGATGTACATGAAATATAATAATTTTAGTACTAGTCTGTCTGTGTACAGCGATTTCTACTAAACTATTGGACGAATTTTGTTCATATTCAGTATCTACGAGTCAATTTATCAGGGAATGATGTATATGAAATATAATAATTTTAGTACTAGTCTGTCTGTGTACAGCGATTTCTACTTATCTATTGGACGGATTTTGTTCATATTCAGTATCTACGAGTCAATTTATCAGGGAATGATGTATATGAAATATAAAAATTTTAGTACTAGTCTGACTGTGTACAGCGATTTCTACTAAACTATTGGACGGATTTTGTTCATATTCAGTATCTACGAGTCAATTTATCTGGGAATGATGTACATGAAATATAATAATTTTAGTACTAGTCTGTCTGTGTACAGCGATTTCTACTAAACTATTGGACGGATTTTTTTCATATTCAGTATCTACGAGTCAATTTATCAGGGAATGATGTACATGTGACTATAATAGCCTTGCAAGGCTCTTTGTTCGAACTTTCGCATCTTCAGAACGTTTTAGAAGTTGTAGACTCCTGGAAGTGTTTTGTTTTGGCGTCAAACTCAAGGTACCTCTTGTTGATTTTGCTTTCTGAAGGCACTCGTGTGATTGTTCCCTTCCTACTAAACCTTCATCCAGTTCTCGTTCACACGTCCCGTTCTGCTTTTTCTTCTTAAGCCTTTTCGTTTCATTTCATACTTTCTAGTATATTTTAATTTTCACTCCCAATTTACTGCAGTTTTAACACCTCTATAGCAAACATCATAAACCGTTAAAAATTGCTAAATAAACATCGTTTGAAATATACTGTGTTGACTATTAACACCTAAGAAGACACTATGTCTCTGTGACTTGTTTCGAAGTGGTTTGCATTATTTTCAAACATTCTGTTGAGGTTTTGGTTCTTCATCGTTATATGTTTTCAGCCGTCTGAGCTACTTAGACGAGACGGAAAGTCTGCGCGGCGTTTCAAAAATGTCCAAATTTCGATGTTAAAATAATTATGGTTTATTTAACGACGATCGCAATTGCAGAGGTTATATCAGCGTCGCCGGTATGCCGGAATTTTGTCCAGCAGGAGTTCTTTTACATGCCACTAAATCTACTGACATGAGCCTGTCGCATTTAAGCACACTTAAATGCCATCGACCTGGACCGGGATCGAACTCGCAACCTCGAACACAGAAGACCACCGCTATACCGACTACGCTACCAAGGCCGACATTTCGATGTTACTGTACGATTTATATATATTTTAGACCTTGTCTATTATTTGTAATACATTACCATATTTCTTATTGTTTTCAAGTGAGCTTCGAAACTAGGTCCAATAAGAAATTAAACAGAGTGCATTACGTAGCTCAATTACGCGGCATCTTGTATATCTGGCTCCTCGTCTCAGATCATGCGCAGTGTCTTGTATCTTGTGCTTGGAATATTCAAGTGTCTCATTCTTTTTTGGGGGGCTATTCCAGCGTCTCAGAATGAGACTTGGGGGCGGACTGTACATGTAATACGGTGATTGTATAGAATATATTATAACATTTTTGTTTTTCGCTGAAATTTTTGTTGACATTAATCAAACACAAATTTGACCAAGTTTCATAATCATATGAACAATTTGTAGGCATAGTGTAGGGTAAAGTTGCCTCTATCGCACCACTTTACCATTTATAATTTTTATTGAACAATACAGCTTTTTTTCTGCATTCCTTACAGAGATACATTCCCAGAACATTTACCTTCCATGTAAAAAAGAATCCTTGAATTTGATTTAATATTTTTTAATTAGAATGACATTTTCGAAACACTTTTCAGTGGTACCATTTAGGCAACCAGTTTCCTAAATAGCACCTCTTTATCTGCAAGGAACAGGATGAAGGAAATCTTTTAATATTTAACATATTGAACAGTATTTAATATGAATAATGTAATAAATGGGAATTACAAGTTTATTTAAATTAATGAAAGAGAGTAACGCATCTTCACATGAAATTGAAAAAATAGAGCATAAATTACCTAACATTTAAACTGCCTGAATGCGTTTTTTATTGTTACACATTTGCCATGTGCTTCACCAGGCAGTTCAGACTGTAAACTGCGTCACCTTTTCTCCACGATTATCTCGAAGCCACCTAAGAACTGCTTCATGAAATGGTTTGAACATAGAAACATCTAAAGGCTGGGCCTCTGAGTATTATGACGAGGAAGCTGAAACAGGAGCACAAAATTTTCCCGAGATAATCTAGCTTCTAAATTTTTGGAATGGGTTGTATAGATGGACATACAGAAGCAGCACTTTTTTTTCTATGGCAAGTTTGAGTGGCAAATAAAATGTTTGACTATTCGACAAATAGTTCATTGTTGATGTAACCTGACTCAGAGCAAACAACTAACGATCCTGGAGGAGCACCAGTTGATAATGTTTGACGTTTAAAAATTATCATAGGTGGCACAAAATACCTGGCGCGCTTGTACAACACACACTTGTTGTACTAACGCCCTTTTCACTACCTGATATTGCACTCACCTGATGCATTCCTCGTTCAGTTAAAATTTTTGGGGCCTTCTTTTGTATGACTAGAATTGCTACAGTTGCTCATATCGCACCGGTGCGAATTAGGCACCTACAAAGTGGTGCGAATTGAGAAACTACGTCATAAGTTATTTCCTTCATTCTAGCCTATAATCACCACATGTTCGAAAATCGTACAAAGTTAAATGTTCTTTAATATTTCTTTAAACCAATAACATCTTAAGATTATGGATTTCTTTGCATACAAATCCGTAAATAATACTACTATTCCATACAGCTCGGCTGTGAAGAACCTTGGTTTTATATGGATTGCCACCTGGAATGGAATGAACAAGTGAATCACACTTCCAAAAAAATATTTTCCATTATTCACTCATTAAAGCGACTGAACCACTTTCTTCCTGATAAATTAAAATTAATCCTTGTACAAACACTCGTGATGCCACACTTCGACTACTGCGATGTTATATTAAGTAACCTCAATGCAAATTTGAGCAACAGGCTACAACGTGCGCATAACGCGTGCGTCCGTTATATTTGTAATATTCGTAAGTATGGTCATGTTTCCCCGTCTTTCCAAACTCTGTCTTGGCTAAGGCTAAGCGATCGACGAGCCCTGCATTCTCTTGTTCTCTTATTTCAAATTCTGCGCACCGCTACCCCAATATATTTGGCTTCTCGTTTTCAAAATTTATCCGCATATCATCAGCTAAGTACAAGATCTCATCATAACAATTTACTCATTATACCCCACCACAAGACATCTTTATATTCTTCATCCTATACAGTTTCAGTTGCTAGAAATTGGAACTCGCTTCCGAGTGATGTAAGGGGTTGTTGGACAATAACTTCATTTAGGTCCAAATTACATGAATTCTTACTTAACAGATTAAATGCTGATTAATATTTGTTACTTATAATGAAACTAACATCTGCCCATTCTTATTATCATTAATTTCTCCAAATAGATTTACAAAACCTCTAATGGCAATTACATTAATATTCTCATTATAGAAATATATTTTAGACTTATATATATATATATATTTTTTTTTTTTTCTCCCTGTAACATAGTTCTAGTAAGCTTATATTAAATTAATTTTCATCATTTTACTAGCTATCTCAAATATTAAATTAATTATAATTGATTGAATTCAATTAACTCATAAATTAAGTTACTACTTTACGTTATAGGTTTATATAAATTTAAATAAATATGTAGTCTACTAGTCGTTAAAACTGAAGAATATTGCTGGAGAACCTTTTAAGAGCAGTTTAAATATTTGTAATATAAATATGTATTATATTGATTAAGGCTGGTTGAGTGGAAGAGAAGGCCTTATGGCCTTAACTCTGCCAGCGAAAATAAAACATTATTATTATTATTATTATTATTATTATTATTATTTAGTTACAAAATGTTAGCTAAATATACATCCACCTGAGCGATTATATTATATACACTATCGCCACGCTGCTGACACAAAGAAGTGGCAGAAATCAAGTGACATGGTGGAAGTTCATATGGTAGATTGTAACAATACCACTAGATGCCACACAACTACAGTAACTTGTTTTAAAGTAGCAGTGGTGCCATTTATGCTACTCTACCCTATTCCCTAATAGCGAGAGTGAAATCATTTTACAAATAGGGAGACATGGATGAATGGAAAGATTAGTTGGATATTGGGAATGAAGGAGACGTGAAAATATGCAACTGAATTTTATTTTATTCCACAGTACAATGGTAGCGACACACTTTTCCGTGTAAGTCTCGAGGTGTTGTTAGCGCAGTGAAGATCGCATATTGAGTTAGTTAAACAAAAAGCCGTCAATCCTATCAACTCACTCCAAGATGTATCATCTCATAACACTGTTCTACAAGGGTCATTTTTCTTATATGAAAATATGTGTTTCCAAAGCATTTTCATATGGCAAATTCAAATCTGAAAACAGAAATTCTCTATCAGGTACAGTTTTTTAGTTATACGAGAATATACGTCTCATTTAACTGACATTTCAAGTTTGTGGTAAAGATGGTGAACCTTGCTTAACAACAGTTGCCAACAGTTAATTTTGTTCTCCATTTGTTTTCATTTGCAAATTGTGGCATTCCTGTTGCTAGTAAAATTTTATGTTAATAAGCAAGTCATTATTACAGGATTTAAAATTGAGTTTTATAGCGCGTTAAGCTGGCATTATTTGGATGGTGGAGACATTCCTTATCATGTGAGTAAATATTCATTTTTAACCATAATATTCCGACATCTGTGGTATGTAAAATATGTAAAACTTTACATATTTCTCTTTTACAGAAACCTCTTAAATCATAGAAGTAAAATAAACTGATTCTAACAGAGAGAGAGAGAGAGAGAGATAAATCTTGAGTTCAACCTGGGATTCTTGTTAGAGGAAGTGAGTATTGTTTGTTTACAAGAAATAGTGTTTCTGCATATGCACAATTCAACTCATGATGACATTCTGCAATGATGTTTGTGACCTAATGAATACTTTGAACTTCAATTACGAGCCACATGATTGGAGACTTTTTATATATGCCTCAAAATACAGTCTAAAGGGAGTTCTCCTCCCCAATGGGACCATAATGCCTTCTGTCTCAGTTGCCTATGCAAGTATGACTAAACAGTCATATGATATTTTTAAAATATGCTGAGATTAATCAAATATAATGAGCACAAGTGGAAAATATGTGGTGATTTGAAAATAGTTGCCATGATATTAGGTATGCAACAAGGCTACACCAAATATGGATGTTTTCTATGTGAGTGGGATAGTCGCGATAGGAATTTCCATTATAAAAGAAAGATTTGGCCTGAACTTAAGTGGACAGTTGGAGAAAAAAATATACTGAATGAGAAATTGGTAGCCAGTGAAGATGTTCTGCTGCCCCCTCTTCACATCAAGCTAGGCCTTATTAAACAATTTGTTAAGGCCATTGACACATCTGGAAGAGGATTTATGTACCTTTCAAAAAGTTTCCTCGTCTTTCTGCAGCAAAGATAAAAGAAGGCGTGTTTGTAGGTCACCAAATTAGAGAACTTCAGAAGGACTCAGATTTTGAACAATGCCTTGCACCAAAAGAAAGAAGAGCGTGGTCTTGTTTCAAGAATGTAACGCAAAATTTTCTGGGAAGAAAGAGAGCTAACGACTTCGAACAACTTGTTCAACAAATGTTAAATGCATATAGGGATCTAGGATGTCAGATGTCTTTAAAAGTTCATTTCCTAGATTCACATCTACATTATTTTCCTGAGAGCTGCAGTGATGTCTCCGACGAACATGGTGAAAGGTTCCATAAATATATAATGTCCATAGAAAAGCGGTATGAAGGGAAAAATAGATGTCTGCGATTCTTGCTGACTACCGCTGGAACATTATTAGAGACTGCAAAATTGGACACAAGAGAAAAAAAATAAGACTTTTAAATTCGTAAGGAAAAGTGTATTTTGTTCATATTTTCTAATCTTAAATAAGTTTTTCATTATAGTATAATTATTATATTAAGGCTTGTATATATTTTTTGTTTTATAGTGCATAAAATGTTTGTAAATAATTTTGTAAGTGACTAAATATTAATATTTACATGTTTTGCCTACATAAATACATAGTGTGGAAACTAAAAGTATTTAAAAATGAATTTGCATATAACTTGAAAACTATGCGTGACACAAAGAAAATAATTACAGATTTGAATTCAGGAGGTAAATTTCCATGTTAATCAAGAATGTTATACCCAGAAAAATGAATTTTTTTTTAGAACAGTGTAACAGGTACAATTTATTTCTTGTGCGACGGTGTAAGAAACGACTGAAGACGCCAGTTTAGCTTTTCAGGTGTTCGATGGTTATGGATTCAGGTAATCCGGTGCCTATTTCTTCAGACGATTCGCTGCTATAGCTAGTTTCACTGCTTTCGCTACTTTCTTTGCTTCCACTGCCTTCGCATTCAGAGAGAATCATGCTGATGAGCCATTTGATAAAGCGCTTGACGGGCGATGTCCTCCCGCAATCGACCAGCATCGCATCAAGGAAGGACTTTATGAGAGCCTGGATCCGCGTGAAGTGGCTGCACTCGTTGAAGACAACGTCCATAAGAGCTTGCAGCAAAACCTGCGATCTTTGCGACAGGCAGCTGAAGTCTACCCAGCTCAGGAGCCATTCGAGGCCTCCGTGTCCTATTTTCAAGTCCATACCCTTTCTGCCTTCCAAGCTGCGTTCGTTGAGGAGGAAGTCATCCAGATCCATCGCGGATTTCGGCGTGGTTCGACGGAAAGAATCTGAAAGGCGGTGTAGTAAGCTCCTCATGCCTGCTGGAGACAAATGAAAAACTATAAGTACCTTCTAAGAATGGGGAACACGCCGTTGTCATGGTAATAGATATTCATTTATTTGGTATTGTTAGTAGGTTTGTGCGAGATCGTGCGTATTTGCTTGGTTTCCGCACAAAACCAATCCGCGGAAAGTCTAAAATTCCACATTCAGTATTCCCAACCTAACACACATAACAATTTCCCTCTTCTTACCGCTTAAGTGACATATTGATTTTACTGCTTTAGGCTTTTAACATATTATTTTTAGAGACGTTCAATATAGTAATAGTTATAAATTGGAATCTTACCACTGCAATTTCACCTAAATTGCACTGTTAATTATTGTTTTTAAATATTTCCAAAAATTAAGTAAACTCTACAACTCCACTAAAGTTACTGCATTCGTGATGCAAGTAACATTGAAGAAGCCGTGAAAAAATCAACAAGATTCCAGACTCATCGTAGACTGGGGGAAAAAAAAAGACAGACGTATATCACGGCCTACTGGAGTATAGTAAACACAGAAAATATTTTAAAGCAACAATGTTGAAGATAGATATTTTTGTTTTCCAAAATTGCCGTCATTGAACAGAAACCAAGATGGAGATTTCATTGCAACTAATTAGAAATTCCTTTTTCAAGTATGTAATAAACGATCTTCGCACAAAATAATGTACGATACACGAGCGGTAAGTTTTCTTTTAATTCTCGGAAACTAAAAAAGTTCAGCTACGTTTCGCTTTTTCAACTTTTCCTCGAACATCAAAACTTCAACATACCGCTCTTGTAACGCATATTACTATTGTCTACCTAGAGTTAGTGCCAAGAAATAGGTTTGTTTGCTTTACAGTGTTGCATCTTCGGCCGTGTCAATCTACCTGAATGTAGTTTAGGCGCCCGGTGAGGTCTTAGGAAGGTATTTGTGTTACGTCCCAGTGTAGAAACGACCAGAAAACTGACCTGGAAATAAATTTTGAAATGTATTTGCATTCTGCTATAACGAACAGATTTCTGTCTTCCCAACTAGACATGGAGTTAAACTTCATCTTTCACAGAGCTTCCCAATTGTATGCGATTAGTAATCTCAATGAACTTTTCAGAGACGACTTAACCATTTGCATTCGACTTCACTTTGTTGTTAGTATACACCTTACATGGGCACAATTTTCGGTTACGTGAGGGACTCGATTTGAAATAGTTTGTCTACTAAGAGAGGAGACTGCAGAGTAGGATGGGAAATATAAACTGCTGTGACCTGCGTCACCTTACCGTAATCGCTAAGGCGGTCAGTGGCGAATTATTAGGAAAGCGCTTGGTTAACGTGAGAGACTCGAAAACTTTTATTCAATTCGGCAAATTAATTCGGCAGCTTTAATCACAAACCTCTTCACTATTTGTACATCATTGAATTGATTTAAATCACAGGCGATAAATTGCGTAACTAGCCAATAATATTCCATCACGTTGTCTACGTTTATTTTCTTGAATATTCTGGCATTTCTCGACCTAAAATAATTTCAGAAAATCATATTTCGTTTTCTACGCATATTTGATTTTTTTTTATAAATTTCTTTTGTAAATAATACGTACAAACAACATTTAATTCCTCGTACCTTTTAATGCAGCATGTTTAAGGTATAATGTCGTATTTAGTATACTATGCAAATGTTAAAATCGTAAATTTTCTTCGGAATAGTACGAAAAATAACATTTAATTTGTCTTACCTTCTAATTCAGCATGTTCTTTATGACATAAGGAGTAATGTCGTTGTATATTAAATTTATTAATGCCTAATAGGATTTTCGAGCATAACATACATCGTATTTTTTCTCGTTGCCAAACTTTTAGAACGGCCCCGAGGTTCACTCAGCCTTCTATAAAATTGAGTACCGGGTCTTTCCCGGGGGTAAAAGGCGGTCAGAGCGTGGTGCCGACCACACCACCTCATTCTAGTGCCGAGGTCATGGAAAGCATGGGGCTCTACCTCCATGCCCCCCAAGTGCCTTCATGGCATGTTACGGGGATACCTTTACTTTTACTTTTTACATACATCGTATGTTCTCCCCTTCTAAACATCAAAAAAACTCTTCCTCCCATTTCTCATGAAATAATCGTTGCCTAACGCGTACACACTGCTTTGATAATGTCATTATGCCACCACTGATATTGCTTATGAAACTGATATAGAACCTGCCCACCCTAGGAGCTACGTGAGGGAGGAACGGGGACTGTGAAGATGACGTCACCCAGAGCGATAAGCTCTGTGAAGGTCAGTGAGGCACAAATTCTCAAGTGAGGCACGATGCCCATGTATGGTATACACTATTAGGAACCCCCCCTCTCCATCCACAATATCAGGAGCGTTTCTTGACGTTACACAATATTGCAGCTTAAATACGTTTCTGCTGGGTTGTTGCTGTTTGGAGCAACACTACACTACAGCTAAGTGCACTTACTGGCTGCACACAGAAACAGCATCTCCCCAAATTTAATAAACAAACGTGAATCCTTTAAGCGATATATGAACTCACCGCGACTCCCAGGACAGAGGTGGCTGAGGTGCGCATGGTGCAAGAGTTGGTTCTTCGGACGAGAATCTTGCACTAGTGAGGCCAAGTGGCACCGATGGGAGAGGAATGGGTATTACTCAATAGCTGCAAATAGAGTTCTTGCGCAACTCGTACGCATAACTAATTTAATGTTCATGCTCTCACTGCTACTGTGTTGCAGTGGCGGCTTGTACGTTTTCAGTGGATGGAATTAATTTTATGATAGTATCTTGCAAGGCACACTACTGGCCTTCCAGATAAGTCACACATACACAAATAAAACCTGTATGCGAATATCCGCGGAGTAACGAGGTTTTCGCCTCTCCGTCTAGAAGTGTACAGGAGATTTTTACTAAACTATTGCAAGAATTTTGTTTATATTTATTTATTTATTTATTTATTTATTTATTTATTTATTTATTTATTCATTTATTTATTCTAGTTAAGGCCATGAGGCCTTCTCTTTCACAATACCAGGAATACAAATTACAATAATAGAAATAAACAGAGAAAAAAATACACTGTATACAAAGTAAAGCTACACAAGAAATAAAGAGAGAGAGAAAAAAACACTGTAAACAAAGTAAAGCTACACAAGAAATAAAGAGAGAGAGAAAAAACACTATAAACAAAGTAAAGCCGCACAAAAATATACACAGGTTGCAGTCACACAAACTTTAAATGAGTGATTAACTATCATAATTAATTGTATCCTAACTAATTAACTAACATAAACAAGAAACTTGCAATTTTAATCTAGATTAAAAAAAAAAGCACAAATCAATACTTCTGGTAATACCTAAGAACATTAACTAAGACAAAATTTTCCAATTTAATTTTGAATTGTGATAAAGTCCGGCAGTCCCTGACGTCATTAGGTAACGAATTCCAGAGGCGAGGTATTTCTACAGTATAGGAAGATGAGTATAAAGACGTTCTATGATGAGGGATGGAAAGAAGTGCTTGATGTCGGTTTCGAAGAGTTGTAAGAAATTGAAAGCGCGATAACAGATAATTCGGAGTAGAAGTATGCATGGTTCTAAACAGAAGAGACAGTGAATGTATTGTTCTTCGTTCCTTCAGACGCACCCATGAAAGTAACTGGAGGGAAGGTGTTATATGGTCAAATTTACGAGTATTGCAGATGAATCGTATGCACACATTATGAACACGTTGTAGTCTCTCAGCTAAGAGTGAACTTACATTAGTTAGCAAGGAATCGCAATAATCAAAATGGGGCATTACAAGCGTCTGAATAAGATTCTTTTTTAGAGTAAGTGGTAGAAATTCTTTCATATGGAACAAGGAGTGAAGTTCAGAAAATATTTTTTTTGCAAGTGTGTGTTACTTGAGTGTTCCAATTTAGATCGCTATCAATAAAAATGCCAAGATTTTTAACTGTTTCACTGTATTTAACAATAATCCCATTCAATGTTATATGTGGTATAGTACTACTATCAAGAGTGCTTCGTAGATGATTATGTCCCATTACGATTGCTTGCGATTTCTCTGGATTTAACCTTAATCCAAATTTGTGTGCCCACAGTGAAATCGAATTCAAGTCTTCGTTTATTTTGTTTACCGCGCCACTAGTCTCATCAGGGTGGAAATGCAAATAAATTTGCAAGTCGTCAGCATACATATCGTATCTGCAGTGTTTTATTATATTAGTCACGTCACTAATATAGATCATGAAGAGTAAAGGTCCGAGAACTGATCCTTGTTGAATTCCAGATTTCACGACACACCATTTTGAAGAATAATCGCATGTAGTGACACATTGTTGACGTAAAGTAAATAAACTGAAATAATTGTAGTGGAAGTCTGTTTGTGTACAGCTGTTTACACTGAACTGTGGGATGTGATTTATTTTATATTCAGTATCTGTGAATCAATTTATATTCGGATTATTGCAATGAAGTACAAGATGTCATTTTTTCCACGTTATATGGGCGATCAAAGCGGCAGAAATGTTTAGAAAGAATGGAAATTACTTTTAAAAATGGCTGCTACTCAAAATCTTTACTGGTTTACGAGTTACGGCGAGTTAAACAGGGGCGATTTTGCTTCGCGAAGAACAGAAGTCTCACTGTTGTCTGTTAAAGGCGAAAGGACTGATGGTTGCTCCTTATAGAAATCCTTGCGCTGCTTTCAGTGTTATAAAATCGTGAGCTGAGATAGTCAAGAATCTTGGTGAAAATGAGTTTGTTTTATCTAAATGGATTATACTTTTATGTACCTTTTAACACAGAAAATTTATAATATTAGTTATTTTTGTTCCTATTAATATTTTGCCAGAATTTTCACGTTATTTGAGAAAAAACACAAGGTTGCATTTCAATCTTCCCTTCTTTAGACATTTATCTATGAATCCTAAAAATTGCACTGCGACTGATTGACTATCATAGGAACCACGATGTGATAATATTTAAGTGTGGCAAATAGCGTCGTCTGCTAAGCGCAACCGGCAACGAAAGAACTAAAATGGCGAACGATTAGACCTACTTAGTCTTTATGGAGCCTACATTTCCTACGACGTAAGAAGAGGAGGAATCATGCCGGAAATAACAGCGACGCGACTATAACTTGTTTCACCACGCCCAACGACGCCACCTCCCTTCGCCAAGGGGGATCAGTGCTTGGAATTTTAGTAGAAAATTAGCCATGCAACGCGGCCTCATTCAGTAATATCTCGGCTTTGAGAGCAGCTACAGACCTGTGTGAAGACTCGTTTTGATTTTCAATCGCGAATTCTGAAATATTCTCGTGGACATAAGGTTAATGATACTAGGCTATAGCATACTAGAGGTTGGTCGCATGCCATGAGCAGACGGTCATACAAACAAAGGTGTGTACACACCGGTGGACTGTCGGCTTGTGCACGAACAGTTCTAGGTGGCTACAACTACATAACTACTACTTACGCAGACTACAAGTTGTTCCTAAAGTAGGTAGTCAATGCCAAGTTTCACATCCCTGTTATGATACATAACTCGAAATAACATTAAACCTCTACATATCTTACTTACATATCTACATATTTGGAGAACAACACATTAATAATTTAAATATCTTATATATACAGGATGTTTCCGAAGTCATGTTACAAACTTTCAGGGATAATGGCGAAGGGCACATGTATCAATTTGAGGTAAGGAACCCTGGTCCAGAAATGACCGAGTCGAAAGTTACAAGCCAAAATAGTTGTGTGGAAATGAAATAGTTTTATTCCTCTGTACACCTTATTTATGTGTATTTATCTTACACATACTGTATTCATCTGACGTTGTTTACGTTGTCTACTTACAGTATTCCATTCAGTGCGCTGTCTGAGGGGTGGGGACAGGAAACTACACTAAAGCAATGCAGATAGCGTAATGTGTAACGGACATGGTCGGTCCTGATATGCACGTCTGTAGACAGCAGTGTATGTGTACAAGTTGCAGTGTCCAGTCGATCAGTCCTAGTGAAATGGAGGAGTACACGAGAGCGGAATAAGCAGACCTGATTTTCGAATACGGATGATCCAATGGGAACAGTAGACAAGTTCACAGATTGTATTGGGGCAAGTACCCAGTAGGAGACATCCGGCCCATACCATTTTTCCACGACTGTTCCGAAGGTTAAGGGAAGGAGGGCACATGGTGCCAAATTACAATTCATTTCCATACAATTATTTTTGCTTATAACTTTCGACTCAGTCATTTCCGGACCATGGTTCCTGATCTCAAATAAATATTGAAACATGTGCCCTTCGCCATCAACCCTGAAAGTTTGTAACACCACCTCGGAAACATTCTGTATAACTTATCTAGTCGACTTTCTGGAAAGTCGATATACACACATTTTCGAAATTGATTACGATTGAAATTCGATGTTTTTCCCTATCCCTATATTTTATAAATGATTGTGCCATGAAAATACTGGTGTTTATATACTTATAGAACTTCAAACGTTGAGCAATTGAAAATGCCTTACATAAGGATAACTAACGACTGAACTCCCGGTACCTTCTTCTTAACATCACCGTAATCGGTGGTTGTATTACGCTGAGTGTAAACGGACTGCATGACGTAGACCAGCCGCGGCGAAAATGCGACTCACGAGCACATTGTGGCTCGCAAGGATAGCTGTGCATTTCTACCTCCCACAACTCCCACCCTCTCACTCACTGGAGTCAAACTCCGTTCCATTTGTATTTGCCTCTGATCTGCGAGTGGCGTATCGTCGCAATGTCTCTCTCCAATACATGTACTGTACATCTACAAAAACGAAAGTTTCAAGTAGGATGAGGGGACGCATTTTTTTGCTGCCAATGTGGTGAGAATACTCCATGTTTACAGTCTCTTCCAAATATTGCTCCTCATAAATTACAATATTACATTGAGATGCTGAACATTCTTAAACAAGAATTTTGTGAACACAGATTTCATGATTTAAGAAATTTAGAGCATGACATATTTCTGTACGTCGACCCTTTTTCAGCAGATGTACGAATGATGCGGTTAGATCTTCAATTTGAACTCATAGATTTACAATGTGATGTTGCAATGAAAGCTAGATGTAAGGACTTGACAGATGTTGAACTTTTCAAATCTTTGTCAAAAAATAAGTATCCGAAGCTTCGTTCTTTCGCTTGCTCTGTTGAAGCCATGTTCGCTACAACTTACGTTTGTGAAAAATTATTTTCAATATTGAAAATAGTTAAAACCAAATGTAGATCACGACTGACAGACAAATACCTTCGTGATCAACTACGACTGGCAGTAAATGACTTAATTCCTGATTTTGAAACTCTGACGCAGAGACATTCTGAAGACAGTTAATTTTAGGTTGTGATAATGTGTCCTATGTTTTCTTGTACATTTCTCTTTTCGTTGTACGTACGAAACATTAGTTTGTAGCCTTGTACTGTATAAAATTATATTTAAATGCTGGACGTAAGGAAAATGAAAATCCGTTACTGAGTCAGACAGTTGCTTCATTTCCCCTTCGGGTGTCCGCCTCCCTCCACAGGTGCTATGCACGTTGCAGGTTACACAGAGATTCGGCGCACGAACTCTTCTTCGCCACGGCTGACGTAGACGAATAGTCACAATCGTTTCTTTGTTTGGGTTTCGAAACCGCCAGCCTTGGTGTTAACAGACACGTACGATACTCTTTGAGTGAACCATAGTGAAAAATTTGTTGTAAGCTGGGACTAATTTCGGGATGCAACTTCATATGATTATTTATTAATTTATCATAGATCTATACTCTGCATTTGAAAACAGAATCAGAAGTAAAGCATTCAAAACAATACGACTGTAGTTTGAATGTAGGAATTGGGTGACGTATTGCACGTGCCGATATTCCCCTGTAGTACCAGCGTATCCTTCCTGTCCCTCGTACAGAACTAACCTTTTCAATTCAATGCGTGCGAAGTGTATGAGCATGCGAAATAGTTATTAGTCGAACTTGACTGCAAAATGCTTGTAAACATGCGAAACACATTTCATTTTAAACTTCATCCGAAGAATATTTCCGGAGTATATTAATAATAAATAGGCATGTTGGTAAAATAAAAGATACCGTTTTGATCTTCACTGGAACAAGAATACAGTGTAGTTTGCACGTACAGTATGTTTGATTCTCAACACAATAACTGACTGCAATGTAACTGTATGGCTTAAAATTTCCCCGAGGAGGTGTGTAAATTATAGTGATGGCATTGCGGGCAAAGGAATTATGAAGTCATTGCATCAGAAACACACAGAAGTGTTTCATATCAACCGTCAACAATAGTAAGATGAAATAAAGTAAAAAAGATTCTTAGATCTAAAGTAACAGCAGACAGGTTACTGCACGTGCCAAACTTTGTCATTGTTAGAATGTTGCATGTTCCTTAATTGAGAAAATTATTGTAATGTATTCTATTCCATTGTACTTTCTTGCGCATTTCATGTCATTGTTGTGTACTACGCAGTGTCACATGTTATGTAAGGAAGTTCATATGTATTCCACAGTGTCACATGTTCTCTAAGGAGGTTCATATGTATTCCACAGTGTCACATGTTCTCTAAGGAGGTTCATATGTATTCCACAGTTTCACATGTTATCTAAAGAGGTTCATATGTATTCCACAGTGTCACATGTTCTCTAAGGAGGTTCATATGTATTCCACAGTTTCACATGTTATCTAAAGAGGTTCATATGTATTCCACAGTGTCACATGTTCTCTAAGGAGGTTCATATGTATTCCACAGTGTCACATGTTCTCTAAAGAGGTTCATATGTATTCCACAGTGTCACATGTTCTCTAAGGAGGTTCATATGTATTCCACAGTGTCACATGTTCTCTAAGGAGGTTCATATGTATTCCACAGTTTCACATGTTATCTAAAGAGGTTCATATGTATTCCACAGTGTCACATGTTCTCTAAGGAGGTTCATATGTATTCCACAGTGTCACATGTTCTCTAAAGAGGTTCATATGTATTCCACAGTGTCACATGTTCTCTAAGGAGGTTCATATGTATTCCACAGTGTCACATGTTCTCTAAAGAGGTTCATATGTATTCCACAGTGTCATATGTTCTCTAAGGAGGTTCATATGTATTCCACAGTGTCACATGTTCTCTAAGGAGGTTCATATGTATTCCACAGTGTCACATGTTCTCTAAGGAGGTTCATATGTATTCCACAGTGTCACATGTTCTCTAAGGAGGTTCATATGTATTCCACAGTGTCACATGTTCTCTAAGGAGGTTCATATGTATTCCACAGTGTCACATGTTCTCTAAGGAGGTTCATATGTATTCCACAGTGTCACATGTTCTCTAAGGAGGTTCATATGTATTCCACAGTGTCATATGTTCTCTAAGGAGGTTCATATGTATTCCACAGTGTCACATGTTCTCTAAGGAGGTTCATATGTATTCCACAGTGTCACATGTTCTCTAAGGAGGTTCATATGTATTCCACAGTGTCACATGTTCTCTAAGGAGGTTCATATATATTCCACAGTGTCACATGTTATCTAAGGAGGTTAATATGTATTCCACAGTGTCACATGTTCTCTAAGGAGGTTCATATGTATTCCACAGTGTCACATGTTCTCTAAGGAGGTTCATATGTATTCCACAGTGTCACATGTTCTCTAAGGAGGTTCATATATATTCCACAGTGTCACATGTTATCTAAGGAGGTTCATATATATTTCACAGTGTCACGTGTTCTCTAAGGAGGTTCATATGTATTCCACAGTGTCACATGTTCTCTAAGGAGGTTCATATGTATTCCACAGTTTCACGTGTTCTCTAAGGAGGTTCATATGTATTCCACAGTGTCACATGTTCTCTAAGGAGGTTCATATGTATTCCACAGTGTCACATGTTCTCTAAGGAGATTCATATGTATTCCACAGTTTCACGTGTTCTCTCAGGAGGTTCATATGTATTCCACAGTGTCACATGTTCTCTAAGGAGGTTCATATGTATTCCACAGTGTCACATGTTCTCTAAGGAGGTTCATATGTATTCCACAGTGTCACATGTTCTCTAAGGGGGTTCATATGTATTCCACAGTGTCACATGTTATCTAAGGAGGTTCATATGTATTCCACAGTGTCACATGTTCTCTAAGGAGGTTAATATGTATTCCACAGTGTCACATGTTCTCTAAGGAGGTTCATATGTATTCCACAGTGTCACATGTTCTCTAAGGAGGTTCATATGTATTCCACAGTGTCACATGTTCACTAAGGAGGTTCATATGTATTCCACAGTGTCACATGTTCTCTAAGGGGGTTCATATGTATTCCACAGTGTCACATGTTCTCTAAGAAGGTTCATATGTATTCCACAGTGTCATATGTTCTCTAAGGATGTTCATCTGTATTCCACAGTGTCACATGTTCTCTAAGAAGGTTCATATGTATTCCACAGTGTCATATGTTCTCTAAGGATGTTCGTCTGTATTCCACAGTGCCATATGTCCTCTAAGGAGATTCATACGTATTCCACAGTGTCACATGTTCTCTAAGGAGGTTCATATGTATTCCACAGTGTCATATGTTCTGTAAGGATGTTCATCTGTATTCCACAGTGCCATATGTTCTCTAAGGATGTTCATCAGTATTCCACAGTGCCATATGTTCTCTAAGGAGATTCATACGTATTCCACAGTGTCACATATTGTTTATAAAAGTTCGCCCTTGCATTGTAGATACTAAACATCTTCATTTATATAGCACACAATGTCATATATTCTTTAAGGAGGTTCATTTTCGTTACATTATCCACAGTGTCACAAGGTTTAAAGAGGTTCATTTTAGTATGGTTGACATTTTAAGGTCATAATAAAGAATGCAATGAAAGGAGCCATAAAATAGTACAATTTATTATACATATAAAGCATAGAGTATGTTGCCTAACAAAGGAGTCCAGAGTCGTCTCTGGTATTAGTTAGCCCTAGATCCAATTTCGTATAATTGTGTGCTATTGCAATATTACATTTTAGGTTATTCTGCAGACATTGCCAAAAGTATATCTATCATTAACATTTTCATCGAACTACGAAACAAATCTCAATGAATTGAGAAGTATCTGTACATGTAAACGTTACAACTATTGCCATTTCTGCAAATAATTTAATTCTAAGGAATGAACAGCATTACGACCCTGATGACTGGAGCTCAGTTGTCGACTGGCCACTCTCTTGGAGATGTCACATGCAGCGCCTCTCTCCGGGTTGTCGACGCATCTCTTCATATTCCTTCGTGTGGCATCGTGCCTGTTCTTCCACCTAGCACGCCTCCTCCAGGCATACCTCCATTCATCACGCCCGCTCCCAGCACACCTCCTCCGCCTACCGCACTCTCTCCCAGCACTCCTCCTCCGCCTAGCTCACCCCCTCCCAGCGCGCCTGCTGCGCCTAACATGCCTCCATTCATGAAACCTCCGCGAAACATTCCTGCGTTCATCATACTTCCTCCTCCTGGCATGCGGTCATTCAGCAGACCTCCTAGCATACCTCCTCCGCCCATCATGCCTGCAGCCATTAAACCAGTGTTGTAACCTCCCTGTCCATACACTTGTCCTCCCATACCGTTGTGAACTCCGGGAACATACCTTCCCATTCCGTTCCAAGCATAGCCTCCCATGCCTCCCACAGCTCCCATGCCTCCCACAGCTCCCATGCCTCCCACAGCTCCCATGCCTCCCACAGTTCCCATGCTTCTCATAGCTCCCATGCCTCCCACAGTTCCCATGCCTCCTACAGCTCCCATGCCTCCCACAGCTCCCATGCCTCCCACAGTTCCCATGCTTCTCATAGCTCCCATGCCTCCCACAGCTCCCATGCCTCCCACAGCTCCCATGCCTCCTACAGCTCCCATGCCTCCCACAGCTCCCATGCCTCCCACAGCTCCCATGCCTCCCACAGCTCCCATGCCTCTCATAGCTCCCATGCTTCCTACACTTCCCATAGATCCCAAACCCCCCATTACTCCGCCATGATATTCAGTTGCTTTCTTTACATATTTTCTCATTCCACCTCCCATCATACCTCCTGCTCCCATCATACCGGCCCCACTCATCATACCGGCCCCACTCATCATACCGGCTCCACCCATCACACCTGCCCCACCCATAGCACCGCCTGCAGCCGTCATGCCTCCCAACAGACCTGAAACAAGAACAGGGAAGTGCCACAAGCTCATGTCGTATGTAGATTTTTAAACACAGAAAATACGTTTCTTATGCAATGACTGAACGACGCAATTATGTTGTCTATAAACCACGAAGACTGGCGTACCACAGGGCTCTGTCCTAGGACCTTTACTATTTTCTATTTATATCAATCATATTTCTTCTAATCTAACATACTGCCGACACCATATTTATGTTGACGACATACACATCTATCTGCATATCTGACCTAACTACATAAATGACGCTATAACTAAAGTTAATGATGACTTGAATTCAATATCCATATGGTCGAAAACGCACGGACTTAATCTAAATGCAAGTAAATCGTAGGCTATCTTAATAGAACATCAAAGATCGAAGTGTGACAAACAAAATTTGCCACCGATAATTGTAAAATATAATACTACTATTCCATGCAGCTCGACTGTGAAGAACCTTGGCATTTATATGCATTGTCACCTGGAATGGAATGAACAAGTGAATCACACTTCCAAAAAAATATTTTCTATTATTGACTCATTAAAGCGACTGAAGCACTTTCTTCCTGATAAACTAAAATTAATCCTTGTACAAACACTCGTGATACCACACTTCAACTACTGCGATGTTATATTAAGCAACCTAAATGCAAATTTGAGCAGCAGGCTACAACGTGTGCATAATGCGTGCGTCCGTTATATTTGTAATATTCGTAAGTATGATCATGTTTCCCCGTCTTTCCAAACTCTGTCTTGGCTAAGGCTAAGCGATCGACGAGCCCTGCGTTCTCTTGTCCTCTTATTTCAAATTCTGCGCACCGCTACCCCAATCTGTTTGGCTTCTCGTTTTCAAAATTTATCCGCATATCATCAGCTAAGTACAAGATCTCATCATAACAATTTACTCATTATACCCTACCACAAGACATCTTTATATTCTTCATCTTATACAGTTTCTGTTGCTAGAAATTGGAACTCGTGCTTAGGAAAATATTTGGGGCTAAGCGGGATGAAGTTACAGGAGAATGGAGAAAGTTACACAACACAGAACTGCACGCATTGTATTCTTCACCTGACATAATTAGGAACATTAAATCCAGACGTTTGATATGGGCAGGGCATGTAGCACATATGGGCGAATCCAGAAATGCTTATAGAATGTTACTTGGGAGATCGGAGGAAAAAAGACCTTTAGGGAGGCCGAGACGTAGATGGGAGGATAATATTAAAATGGATTTGAGGGAGGTGGGGTATGATGATAGAGACTGGATTAATCTTGCACAGGATAGGGACCGATGGCCGGCTTATGTGAGGGCGGCAATGAACCTTCGGGTTCCTTAAAAGCCATTTGTAAGTAAGTAAGTAAGTAAGTAAGTAAGAAATTGGAACTCGCTTCCGAGTGATGTAAGGGGTTGTTGGACAATAACTTCATTTAGGTCAAAATTACATAAATTCTTGCTTAATAGATTAATTACTGATTAATATTTATTACCTATAATGAAACGAACACCTGTACATTCTTATTATTATCATCATTAATTTCTGGAAATAGATTTACGAAACCTCTAATGGCAATTACATTAATATTCTCATCATAGAAATATATTTTAGATTTATATATATTTTCCCCCCTGTATCATAGTTCTGGTAAGATTATATTAAATTAATTTTCATCATTTTACTAGCTATCTCAAATCTCAAATTAATTATAACTGATTGAATTAAATTAGCTCATAAATTAAGTTACTACTTTATCTTATAGGTTTATATAAATTTAAATAAATATGTAGTCTACTAGTTGTTAAAACTTAACTAAAAAATGTTGCTGGAGAACCTTTTAAGTGTAGTGTAAATATTCGTAATTTAAATATGTATTGTATTGATTAAGGCTGGTTGAGTGGAAGAGAAGGCCTTAACTCTGCCAGAGAAAATAAAACATTATTATTATTATTATTATTATTATTATTATTATTATTATTATTATTACTATTATTATAAACCATCAGAACTTTCCAGATGTTCAGCGGGAGACTAAATATTTTTCACCTAATGGTCTCAATTCCGTCTCTACTTTTGTCGTCGTTGGTACTGTGTTTATATACTTTACCTTGAGGTTTCGCTGTCGCATGTTGGACAACCTGCAATAAAAGATACGTTCTTTATAAAATGTTCGTATTGTATGTTATAAATTCGTTAGATTCCTAACTCCTTGGAGATAATATGTTGACAGACTTGGCCTCAAGTTCGGAAGGGAAGGCAGGACTTGTAAACAAGAAACAGAATAGCTTAAATATACTACAGATATCACTAGCTCTACTACTATTAGCGACAATATTACTAGTGCCACTAATTCTACCACCACAAGCAATATCACGAATAATGCGAACATCAATATTATTTATTACACCCGCTATAGCTTATTCTACTATTAATACTACTACCATCACTACATTACTATAATTAGTACCACCTATACAGGGTGTTTCCGAGGTGGTGTTACAAACTTTCAGGGATGATGGGAAGGGACATGTATCAATTTGAGATAAGGAACCCTGGTCCGGAAATGACTGAGTCGAAAGTTATAAGCAAAAATAGTTGTGTGGAAATGGAATTGTAATTTGGGACCACGTGCCCTCCTTCCCTTAACCTTTAGAACAGTCGTGGAAAAATGATATGGTCCGGATGTCTCCTACGTGGGTACTTGTAACCCGATACAATCTGTTAGCTTGTCTACTGTTCCCATTCGCTCATCCGTATTCGAAAATCAGGTCTGCTTATTCCGCTCTCGTGTACTCCTCCATTTCACTAGGACTCATCGACTGGACACTGCAACTTGAACACATACACTGCTGTCTACAGACGTGCATATCAGGACCGACCATGTCCGTTACACATTACGCTATCTGCATTGCTTTAGTGTAGTTTCCTGTCCCCACCCCTCACACAGCGCACTGAATGGAATACTGTAAGTAGACAACGTAAACAACGTCAGATGAATACAGCATGTCTAAGATGTACAGATAAATACACATAAATAAGGTGTACAGAGGAATAAAATTATTTCATTTCCACATAACTATTTTTGCTTAAAACTTTCGACTCAGTCATTTCCGGACCAGGGTTCCTTGTCTCAAATTGATACATGTGCCCTTCGCCATCATCCCTGAAATTTTGTAACACCACCTCGGAAACACCCTGTATTACTACTGCAACTAATACTAATACTGCTATTATTATTGCAATTACCAACACAATGACAAACAAAAATGTTAAAATGTTAATGTTACTACTGCCTATTTGGGGCTAAGAGGGATGAAGTTACAGGAGAATGGAGAAAGTTACACAACGCAGAACTGCACGCATTGTATTCTTCACCTGACATAATTAGGAACATTAAATCCAGACGTTTGAGATGGGCAGGGCATGTAGCACGTATGGGCGAATCCAGAAATGCATACAGAATGTTAGTTGGGAGCACTAAGGAAAAAAGACCTTTGGGAAGGCCGAGACGTTAATGGGAAGATAATATTAAAGTGGATTTGAGGGACATGGGATATGATGATGGAGACTGGATTAATCTTGCTCATGGTAGGGACCGATGGTGGGCTTATGTGAGATGGAGTTCCTTAAAAGTCAGTAAGTAAGTAACTAAGTAATAATAATAATAATAATAATAATAATAATAATAATAATATTAGCAATAATACTAATACTCAGAAAAGGACCTCCTACAAACATTGAAAAGAAATATGGTCTTCCATACATGACACTCAACAGATGTTCCTCGCAGATAAATTCATCCTCTGCTGTGATTAACCCAGTCAGGTTTTTGTAAAAACTTTTTGTTTTAATAGTGATAGCAATGAATCATCCCACACACTCTCGAAAACAGCTGCACTATATTTTGGAAGAATCCCACATATTCTCTTCCCTTCTGAAATATATTTATCGGAATGTGCGAATATTGGCTTCAGAAAAGTTCCGTGTGTTGCTATACATTTTTGTTAGGCTGTTGTTAAGGGTATTTCTAATGCACCAGATTTTTGTAAGATCGTTAATACTCAAATCATAATCCTGGATATAAGAATAAGAGATTTTCATTAATTTGGAATAAGATGTGACAAATGGTCGTTTTAGACATGATATTTACAAATAATTGATTAAATGGCGTCTTACTCGTGTTAATTATGTAAGCATGTGTCGCTTACAGCTATTTCGGTGCTATTCGACACTATCCTCAGAGCCTACTAGATCTCGGCGCTATCTCAACTTCACTGCCTGTTGTGTGGGTGCGTTCGTGTGATGAAAAGTTGTGTCAAATAGTGTGTGTGTTCTGAAATTGATCTGTGTTTTAGTGTGTCTGTATATTTCATATTGTTCTAGTGTGTTGAGTTTATAGTTCTTGGGTTGTATGTGTAGGATTTCCATGTCTGTATTTATGTTATTGTATGTGTGATTAACATTAGTTATGTGTTCGGCATATGTAGATGTATTGTGAGTTTGGAATGATCTGCCTGTCTGTCTAAAGTAGAAACTGTCGCAACTATTGCATGTGAGTTTGTATACACCTGTGTGGTTGTATTTATTTGTTTGTGTGTTGAGATGTCTTTGTAGTGTGTTTTCTGTTCTGTATGCTATGTTGTATTTCTGTTTTCTGAATGAGGATGCGATCTTGTGTGTGTTTTTGTTTTCGTATGTTAGTGTGATATATTTCTTGTGTTCTTGTGTTTGTGTCGTATTTTGTTGTTCTTGTGTTTGTTGAGTTTTTGTTTTGTCTTCCTTATGATGTTGTCTATTATGTTTGAGTTGTAACCATTTTCTTGTGCTATGTATTTGACAAAGACATGGTGTCAAGTAGCACCGGAACAGCTGTAAGCCGCACATACTTACACAATTAACACGAGTAAGATCGCCATTTAATCATTTATATTCAAGTTTTAAAAGTAGTGTACGAAAGATTCAACATGGATGATATTTACAGTTTATTTCATAGTTCTGTTGAGGCTATTTAGGCACCTATGAGCTGAATTTTTTATTGTTTGTTTAAAGAAATCTGTAAATTTTGGAGCTTAAAGATCCGAAGTTTAGAATAAGACATTGGTGGAGAAGAAAAAAAAAGACGTCAAGTTTACACTTGCTGACAGTTGTAGTGACTCACCAAGCAGAAGGAGAGCAGGGCTCCAATCGTCGCTGAGGGTGCCATTGCTGCAGGTCGACCTCCTGAAGCCCACTGGATGGTGCTGGGTGGCTGCGCACGGAGTTTTATAAGTACCAGTCAGTGTAGCTTGCAGAGCAGAAACGGCACAAGTCCACCAGCTGCTGCTGCTCCTGTTTACCAGAACCCAGCCTTCGATACCGGACAGACATTGGAACTTGTTGATGGACAAAACGGTCGTGAATAACATTCTCCTACAAGACTTCGTTTTCCTAGCCCACCTCATACTTTTATCGCTTCTCTAAAATCTGCCACATTCCCACAGAACCCTCATAGCCTCGTACCTACTTGAACGTCTGTTTAAGCAATGCAGAACTGGACACCAATTGTGGCATACGTTACAAGCCGAAAAATGTCACTCATCCCTTCCTTTCACCCCACGCATCATTGACATGGTAGGGTAGATGGGATTTGTATTCAGTGTCTAGTGCTACATGGATACGAAACGTCACGGCGACATGGATTGTAAACGGAGAACCAACGCTTTACCCATGCTTCCACCCCTCTCTTCCCCAGTTCTATTCTAACCTCTAGAACAGTGATGTCAAAGCAAGCGCATTTTTCTGACCTTGATATCGTGCGCGGGCATTAAGCGCTAGGTATGGAAAGAGGAAGGGTTGTGTATATGAATAAGCAGCCTGTTGGATTAAGAAAACAGTGGTGCACAAACTTCAAACGGAACGTGAAATTTTATGTCCTTATATTTATATGGCTTCTTTCTGTTTGATATTATCTATATTGTCTGTAAATCAAAAGTACTAACACTGATTTCTTAATATTGCACTTGTGTTTTAAATCTTAATAACATAATAGAGAGTTAAGAAGAAATTTTCACTTAAATTCCATAGTAGTATAATATTATACTGTATTAAGTGGATGAAACACATCAGTCATAAAGAAAGTGATATTCCAAAGAAAGAGATTGAGTATGACATGATAAGTTGGAATTTATATTGATGATATCTTTGGCCTTACAAAAGTAATCAATAAACTAATCAAAACAATATTACAGTACAAAGCAAAGTTACCTAGGTACTGTATCTGTTTTAAGTGTAACTAATATTACATAACAAAACTCTTATCGCATTATGCTTTTAAGGTGATATTTGTGAGCGTCTTCCTATCATCAGAATATTAAATTATTTTCTCGAAATCTGCTGAAGCTATAGAGCTGACATTTTTACAACACATGGGCACGTATCTTTTGCTTATGATGTAACAGTAGTTGCTTTGTTAATTCATTTCCTTACAAAAAATTTCCATGAGAATATTTTCAAAATTTTCAATACACTATCTTCAGTAATACGTATATACGGTATATTAGACTTAAGAAAACATTCTGTAAGGCTACTAAATAAATAGGCCTATACCTGAAAATTTCACTTTTCTATACGAAAAGTTGAGAAAATATTTCTTTTGAATAAAAAAATCAAACTTGTGAAAAATGAGCATTAAAATTAAAACTTACATTCTTATAATGCACTTATACTTCTCAGGCAAATCTAAAAATTACCATGGATACAGTTTCAATAAGTTCTTTTCCCTTTATCTATTGAATCAGTGCTGGCCATCCCTGTACATAGCTCGATCAAGCGGCATATACCACCTCTTTCGTCTGTCTCTTTTTTTCCGCTGTAAATCGCTTAGGCCCTCCTTGGGCTCTAAAGCGCGCGCTTGCTCCTGTGGGCATCAATTGACATTCCTGGCCTAGAAGCTGTGAGAACGGCTGAGAATGGGAAGTTGACATCATGGCTTGCTATTGGCAATGTCCTGCATTGTCGCTGTCACTGCAAGTGTGCACAGTTATGAAACGTTCAACATTCATATAAACCCTCAAAGGTACTTGAGTTGCACTTGCTTTCGAAATATAATAGTCGATCAGTAACTGTGGACTCCATTTCTTACATGGTTCAACATGTGGGTTGAAATATTGCACAGAAGAGCACGATTCCTACCGCAAAACATTTGTTACTATTCCAAGCAATATAGCAATGCAAGACTTACTTACTTACTTGCTTTTAAGGAACCCGGAGGTTCATTGCCGGCCTCACATAAGCCCGCCATTGGTCCCTATCCTGAGCAAGATCAATCCAGTCTCTATCATCATATCCCACCTCCCTCAAATCAATTTTAATATTATCTTCCCATCTACGTCTCGGCCTCCCCAAAGGTCTTTTTACCTCCGGCCTTCCAACTAACACTCTGTATGCATTATTGGATTAGCGAATACTTGCTACATGTCCTGCCCATCTCAAACGTCTGGATTTAATGTTCCTAATTATGTCAGGTGAAGAATACAATGCATGCAGTTCTGCGTTGTGTAACTTTCTCCATTCTCCTGTAACTTCGTCTTTTTAGCCTCAAATATTTTCCTAAGCACCTTATTCTCAAACACCTATGTTCCTCTCTCAAAGTGAGAGTCCAAGTTTTACAACCATACAGAACAACCGGTAATATAACTGTTTTATAAATTCTAATTTTAGATTTTTTGACAGCAGACTGGATGATAAAATCTTCTCAATCGAATAATAACAGGCGTTTCCCATATTTATTCTGCGTTTAATAGTAATGCAAGACTAGTTGTTCTTAACTGTAATGTAACTATGATTACTTTGCATGGCCGAAGTAATTCTAATTTATTCACAATTTACATTTGAATTGAATACATATGAATAGATACCCGAAATGAGCATATGCTCGTGCTCGGGTACAGTCCAGTAGAGTCTGCATAAATTTTACAGAGATCAGTAATAATGTTGGTGGTAGAAATAATTTAACAATAATAATAATTATTATTTATTTATTTATTTATTTATTTATTTATTTATTTATTTATTTAGAATATTTATGTGCGAAACAACAGCACAAGGCCAATTACAGTTTAGCACAGGTACAAAACGAAACAAAACAACAAATGATGATGAGAATGAATGATAGAAAATGGCAATGAGATGAAAATACAATCAATAATAATAATAATAATAATAATAATAATAATAATAATAATAATAATAATAATAATAATAATAAAACAAAATATTAACAAGAATAAAACAAATACTAAGACTGATAAAATAAAATATTATAAAACCACTTAGCCAGAGTTAACACAACTTATACAGGGACATCATATTATTTTAGTTCAATTTTATTGTACCTGAGTTTTTTAATGTACTTCACTCCCACCTCTTCTACTAATGAAGTTCAACCGTCCTACACAGAGATCCAGGGCCGCATATACAGTCATAGTAGCCTTACGGTCATAGTAAACAGTACGTTCCAAAAATATTTTCGCGTTTTCCTGTGACGAAAGAGCTTTCAATATTGAATCATTTCTCACAGATACTGTCGTCCATTTGGCTACGTCTTATTCCGGTTTCCCCCACCACCTTTTATTCGCCAGCTAGTGGCTGGGCTGTCTTAGCTCTTTTCTGAGAACATTAATTTCTGTTAGGAATTGGGCGGCTACGTAATATATTAAAATAACTTAAATAAAAGGGCCTCGTTAAGTAATTAACTGTCACGTGATTTCCCCCCTTTCTACGACCCTGCGACATAACCACTTGGACGGAGAGTAGATAGTATGTCTGAGTAATTTTATCTTTTCGGATCGGGCAGAAGTGAAGATTGAATTTACAGTACGTAAAGTACTCTTTTTATTGAGTAGATACCGTACAGAATTATTTCAACATGAGTTACTAGTACGAAGGACGAAACTGGTAATTGGGATTAGGTACAATAGTCTATAATATGCACATTAGAACTGAAGCCTGTATCGAAATGAACTGCCACCATTTTAAAAAATGTGTTTAGATATCCATATTATGATTATTTTTCAATTTAACTTCGTTCTCTATATTGTACGCTAATGTGCTGTAGACAGTATAATATACACTGCATAATGAATAAGTCCACATGGACAGCTCAGTTCGTGAGTAAAAACACTTATTGTTAATACAGTACTGTGTTTTGATTAAACAAAAACCTAATGAAAATTGTCAAACCCAAAAGCGCGATATTTCCTAGTTTACGTAAATGGATGAACTACTTCTCTTCCCTCCTATACCTACCAAAGTGATTTGTTTGTATATTACGCCAGTATCATCGAACTCCAGTAGTGGAAGGGGGTAGCAAACGGCATTGATCCAGAGGTATAGGCAAGTTAATATTAAAAATGTTAGTAAAAGTAAAATGATGTCCCTGTATAAGCATATAATAATCAGGGGAAAAAAAAAATAACGAACTCAAAAACCAACAGAAAAGTTCGTTGTATCGCAGACGACAGCAACCGCCGTATTGACATTGTGTTGTGCATTATTGGTAGTAGGGGGGAGCCGAAAGTCTACATCCTGACGTTCTCTTCGAATCTTCTCATACAATCATGGGAAGTTAATGCTGAAAAACAAAATGTCTACGAGTCAAACTGTTCATTATTACCAGGATAAATACAAATAATACTGAAATATATTAATCAAATTTAAGTTAATGTAATGTAACTATAGTTACGTTTCGTGGAAGAAGGTACACTAGTTCTTAAATATGTCAGGCCTCATTACATGTCTGTCTTGAGGAGTTCAGTGAGAAGTAGTGGACACAGAAAAAGCAATAATGAAACTTTCTTTAGGCCAGTATGCAAAAGCTAAAACCGAAGAAGAAATGGTTACAAACTCAAAATCGCATAAAATCTATCATCTTGCAATAAACAGCATGTAAGAAATATGGCAGAATGTTAATTATCTCAGAACGATAGGATACAACACTTCATTTAATAATTATTGTATTTTGATTTGAAACTAAATTTAAAAAAATTGTTTTGAGAATGGTGATTTTGGGGAAGAGGGATTGGAAAAATATACGAAAATTGGATTGGGAAAAAGACTTTTGGGAATTTTGGATTGGGAAAATCATTTTGGGAACAAACAGCTAGAAAAAAATATAACATTGGAAAATTTGATTTGTGAAAAAGCCCCTGAATCAAAAATCTATATTATATATATATATATATATATATATATATATATATATATATATATATATAGGGGAGAGTCGGGTAGTATTGGACAGCGGGTAATATCGGACAGTGAGTTTCTTTCATCTACCACACGATGATAGTACCTGATTGACATGGTTACGTTTCTGTGATGTCGCATAGAGAAACGTAACCATGCCATTCAGGTGCTACCATATGGTGCTAGATGAAAGAAACGCACTGTCCGATATTACCCGATGTCCGATACTACCCGACTCTCCCCTAATTTGAACTGGTAATGGAAATTACGGGAAAACGGCTGGACGGATTTTAATAAATGACCACTAATTTTGAAGCTTGGAACTCAAAGTTTTTCAGAAAAATAGTAGTTTTCTGTGAAATGTCAATTTTTCAACATAATTTTCCTATTTTCCAAAATCCATCTGTCGTCAGTTTTGAGAACTAGCTAATAGCATTTGAGAATAAAACAAAACACATACTACAGTAAACAATATTACACGAAGGCCATGATCTGCAACAATACTGACATATTTAGAGCTCAAATTAAATTTGTTATTAAAAACTTAACTTGCTAAAAATAATTTACAGGTTCGATTCTGTGGTGTGTAATTTTCTGGGTACAGCTGTGTATTGGATATTAAAAACTACAAAACTTAAGGTGGTTTCATGACATTATTACCATTAGAACTGAAATATTATTGTAGTTAATGCCATGATGTGACTATTTTTCATTAATTATACATATTAATGCTATATTGATGATATGAAAGTGAAACGTTTTGGGGTTATATAAGTAAATGTAGAGAATAACTTAAATTAGATTTTGATTTCTATATTTTACTGAGTGGCGGCTATATAGTACATATAGTACATGTTACAGAAAGCTATAAAACTTACGTAAGATAATAATATTATTAAAAAATCAAATATTTTTATAGTTATTAATCAAGTGGGGTTGGGTCTTTTCCATATATTTAATGGCGGTGTGGTGTAGATATTTATATGTGTGGTTTTCTTTAATATTGGCTCGAGAGAGAGTATCTTTCATTATTATGGAAGCAAATAACTTTCAGAATGTCTGGTGTTCTTCATTGAAAATAAATCTGAAAAATGTTTATTTGAACATCTAATGAACTTAGTTTGCAGCCACTAGTATAATTTAATCTCCAAGTTATGAATTTCTCTCATATAATGCAAATTTGAGTATTTTTCCTACATTTTTAGGGTTAACTCCTTTGTCAATTTAAATTTTGTAATTTTCCCGTCTTAGGTCATGCATTATCCTACAATAAATTCCCCCTGAAAGTTTGAAGTAATATTAGAAAAGATGAATTTTGTACAGAAAGTTGTGGAAAATGACCTTGAAACTTTTGAGTACATCTCAGCTGCGGATTGTTACAAAAACTGTGATTCAGTTCTTCAGATGCGGGCGGTGAATCTGTTTCACATACGTTGGAAAGAGGAAATTGCACAGAATAATAGGCGTATAATGTAGCATGGAGAACAAAAGTGAAAGTGTTCATAATTTTTCAAGGTCCGGATGCCCTTGTAAAAGTTAGAATACCCTGTGTTTATTTCTTGGAGGGTTGCTTGCATTCTACTACTTATTATTATTACTATTATAACATGTTGCATTGCATGTTTCCACATATTTACTTTTTTTGCTGTGTTCTAGTGACATTTAACTTATTTTATCTTTTTGTTTCCATATTTCCCGATAATGGTATATCTATAATGTGATTATTTGAGCTATAGATAATCATAATTTTATCCTTACTGTGTGTACCTAAAAATATTGTATTCGTCGTATGCTTTGTACTGCATTATTTTATTATTATTATTATTATTATTATTATTATTATTATTATCATTATTATTATTATTATTATTATTATTATATAAACTATAACAGTTGGAGATTTATCCTTCGAAGAGGTGGAAAAATTCAAATATCTTGGGGCAACAGTAACAAATATAAATGACACTCGGGAGGAAATTAAACGGAGAATAAATATGGGAAATGCCTGTTTTATTCGGTTGAGAAGCTCTTATCATCCAGTCTGCTGTCAAAAAATCTGAAAGTTAGAATTTATAAAACAGTTTATATTACCGGTTGTTCTGTATGGCTGTGAAACTTGGACTCTCACTTTGAGAGAGGAATAGAGATTGAGGGTTTTTGAGAATAAGGTGCTTAGGAAAATATATGGGGCTAAGAGGGATGAAGTTACAGGAGAATGGAGAAAGTTACACATTGCAGAGCTGCACGCATTGCATCCTTCACCTGACATAATTAGAAATATTAAATCCAGACGTTTGAGATGAGCAGGGCATGTAGCACGTATTGGCGAATCCAGAAATGCATATAGAGTGTTAGTTGGGAGGCCAGATGGGAAAATACCTTTAGGGAGGCCGAGACGTAGAGGGGAAGATAATATTAAAATGGATTTGAGGGAGGTGGGATATGATGATAGAGACTGGATTAATCTTTCTCAGGATAGGGACTGATGGCGGGCTTATGTGAGGGCGGCAATGAACCTCCGGGTTCCTTAAACGCCAGTAAGTAAGTAATAAGTAAGTATTATTATTATTATTATTACTATTATTATTATTATTATTATTATTATTATTATTATTATTAATATTATTAATAGTAGTAGTTGTCTTATTTTTTTATACTTTGTATGTCTCATTTATTTTGACCTGCTGTTCACATTTTATTATACTTTTTTCTTTCTTTCTGTATGTTATATATTATGTCTGATTTCGTCTTACTTGTTGTTTACATTTTATTATTATTATCTTATTCAGTTTTTTTGTGTAAAATTGTAGTGTACTTTCTAAATTTGTAGTGTTTTTCGTAACGCAGATTTACTCCTGGTTGAGTGTTAGGGAAGGCCGTATGGGCTTAAATCTGCCAGGTTAAATAAATCATTATTATTATTATTATTATTGAAACATACAGCAGAGTCCGTATAGGTCAGTTTCTATCTGATGCTTTTCCAATTAACTGTGGGCTAAAGCAGGGAGATGCACTATCACCTTTACTTTTTAACTTCGCTTTAGAATATGCCATTAGGAAAGTCCAGGATAACAGGCAGGGTTAGGAATTGAACGGGTTACATCAGCTGCTTGTCTATGCGGATGACGTGAATATGTTAGGAGAAAATACACAAACGATTAGGGAAAACACGGAAATTTTACTTGAAGCAAGTAAAGCGGTCGGTTTGGAAGTAAATCCCGAAAAGACAAAGTATATGATTATGTCTCGTGACCAGAATATTGTACGAAATGGAAATATAAAAATTAGAGATTTATCCTTCGAAGAGGTGGAAAAATTCAAATATCTTGGAGCAACAGTAACAAATATAAATGACACTCGGGAGGAAATTAAACGCAGAATAAATATGGGAAATGCGTGTTATTATTCGGTTGAGAAGCTCTTATCATCCAGTCTGCTGTCAAAAAATCTGAAAGTTAGAATTTATAAAACAGTTATATTACCGGTTCTTCTATATGGTTGTGAAACTTGGACTCTCACTCTGAGAGAGGAACATAGGTTAAGGGTGTTTGAGAATAAGGTGCTTAGGAAATATTTGGGGCTAAGCGGAATGAAGTTACAGGAGAATGGAGAAAGTTACACAACACAGAACTGCACTCATTGTATTCTTCACCTGACATAATTAGGAACATTAAATCCAGACGTTTGAGATGGGCAGGGCATGTAGCACATATGGGCGAATCCAGAAATTCATATAGAGTGTTAGTTGGGAGACCGGAGGGAAAAAGACCTTTAGGGAGGCCGAGACGTAGATGGGAGGATAATATTAAAATGGATTTGAGGGAGGTGGGGTATGATGATAGAGACTGGATTAATCTTGCACAGGATATGGACCGCTGGCGGGCTTATGTGAGAGCGGCAATGAACCTTCGGGTTCCTTAAAAGCCATTTGTAAGTAAGTATTATTATTATTAGTATTATTATTATTATTATTATTATTATTATTATTATTATTATTATTGTTATTATTCTTTCTCATAATCTCCACTGCCAGAATTCAACTGGCAACCTCGTCCTCTGACAATGAAACACACTTCAAGTGGACTCAGATGCGGGGAATAGATATCGGGTTTCGAAGCAAGGAGGACTTAATTCTCTGGAATTGCATACATGTATCCTAAAAGAATAATTATTTTAATGACCTGCAATTAATATCGTTTCTTGCGTAACTTTATCGTATGTAGAACAATGAAGGATATTTTATTTGGAATACGTCTAATTAATGTCCACTTTCTGTAATTGAAAGCAATTAATGTATATTTTAATAATATCATTAGGCCCTTATGTGAAACTTCATTCCATAAATTGACTCCTAATTACTGAAAATAAACTACTGTACAACTCACCGTGCACACAAATTAATTTCCAGATTTCGTAATGTAAGAAACATTAAATTCTATTTGTAATTACATTAAAACACTGTTTGCTCAATCACTACAGCGTCTCAAAAGTTTTATTAGGCAAACTGAAAATCTTTACATGCGTCCTAATCTTTTAGTTATAACTGTGAAGCGTTTTGAGGATGCACATATGATATGAAGGCGTAGAATGGGTTTTCTTTTTTGTACAATTTGAGTGTAGAAAAATATATACAGAGTGTCCCATAAGTCTAGTTCAATAGGCCATATCTCTGAAGATCGCCTCCGATGACATAAAAGATATTAAGACTGTAAACTGTATTTCAAGTGTTCTGCATCATGATTCTTCTTACTCAATTCTTTTTTTTTTTTTGGTATGTACTCGGTCCTTCACATAACCCTACAAAAAGTGATGTCTGGGGCGTGAGGTGGCCATCCTGTTTAATCCATGGGCAGGGGACTTTCATTCATCCAGAATATCACGTACATTAATGCTCCAATGCATGGTGATATCTTGATAAATATAGGCTGTCTTCTGGTTCCATTTCTTTAAGTGCAGACCCTACAGAGTTGAACATTTGTTAAAACAAATTTCATCATATATTTTTAGTGTTATTTATATGGTTAAAAAAGACACCCACCGAATTTGAAATAACTAGGGTACATAGTTTTGAAGTTATTGTAAATTAAAGAATTACTTAAATAATTTTATGCTCGACCATGCCGAAATGTAGTAATTATACACCTGGTACCAGCCCTTTAATGCACCTCATTAAAGTACACCTATTCATTATAGTTCAGTTGTTCAGCCAATCCGAAATCACCATTGTAGCATTATAAAAGCGCAAGTATAGATTATTCTCGGATATGCAATCGAAAGACAATTAGCGAAACGTCACGGAGGCTGGAAATCCAATATTGTCGCAGAAGGTTATGTCCTGTTACTATAATAATTAGCGTTAATTGTAAATAATATTCAAATAAATTCAATTTGTCATCTCGCTTTTCAATTCTAAATCAATTTCCAGGTTATATCAAGATTAATGTTCATGTTATTCTCTAGATTATATCAAGGTCAATGACATTCGTTCTTCGGAAAAAATCAATACTTACGCGTCTGCGCACATCTCACAATTTAGAAGGTCAGTTCCGCTCCTCACTTAGATAACCATAATATGAATACTTATGAATAATTTCAAGTTAGAAATATGGTCGAACATAAAAAGTCGTATGAAACTTGCCTATAATGGTAATTAAGACTCTCGTATGAAAATTATGAAACTCGCTTGCGCTCGTTTCATAAACAAACATACTCGCGTCTTAATTACTACCATTATAGGCTCGTTGCATAATGTACTATTTTAAAAATCTCAGGCCTCCTAATATTTTAGTTATAACTGTGAAACATTTTAGGATGCACATATAGGAAGGCGTAGAATGGGTTTTCTTTTCTTTCTTTCTTTTCTTTTTTTTTCTTTTTTTTTTTTTTTTTTTTGAATGTAGAAAAATATATACAGGGTGTCCCATAAGTCTACAACAATAGGTCAAATCTCTGAAATATGGTTTCTTCTTCTTTGCAAACCAGAGTGATGTCGTTAAATAAAGAGGAATGATATTCAAGCGATCCTATTTGTTGGCAGCCGTAATCACAGGGAATTTGCCCCGGAATAAAATCGGTTGCATGCTGAGAGAGCGTGAGGAAACGCAGAATTTTGAGAGTCGTGGTAGACAAACTGCTCAGTGTATCACGAGAACGTCAACAGATGAACAGACAACAGGCTTTCTCACGCAAGTGTTGTGTAATCGGCGCTCTTTCAGGGTGCAACCGATTTAATTCCGGGGCAAATCCGCTGTGATTGTGGCTGCCAACAAACAGGGTGGCATGAATGTCATTCCTCTTTACTCACTTTGGCTTCAGAAGTATTCTTCCGAATTACTTCATATTCTTATGTAGGCCCATTGATTTTTAATAAATTTTTTCTTCCTCCTTAAAATGTATGTTATGTAGCTACAATCACATAGGAGGTTTCATAAAATCAAGTGCTAATACAATTGCAAAACGTTTGGACATGACTTATCCAACAGTGTGGCGAATTCTGAGAAGACAGCTTCGGCTTTATTCTATAAATTTAAAATTCGTTTTGAACTCAAAGAACAAGATAAAAAGATTCGTGTAACTTTCCCTTTGCAAATGTTAACACTGAGCGAGGCAACACCATTTTGAGAATTATTTCTCTCTGTTTTCTTAACTAATATAACTAGGTATATAAGCACAGTCTAGTATATGCAGTCACGAAGCTTGAGTTGTGAGGGTGCTAGGAACAATAGACTGTGCCGGTACTATTTCGCATTGTCTGTAATGAGGCAATATTAGCGATCCTAGTGGTTAGCAACTATCTATGGATGCATATTTACTACGTATTTAGCTTCGTGAATGTATATACTAGACTGTGATATAAGCGTGACACAGTTACCATAGCTACGATGTGCATATCGGAATAAAAAAATTGAATCTCTCTAAAGCATAATGGCATCTATATGAGACTAAACTGTTAATATGTAGGCTAATATAGGGACATCATTTTATTTTTACTAACATTTCTAATATTAACCTGGCTATACCTTTGGATAAACGATTAATAACCAGAAAGACCGTTTGCTACCCCCTTCCACGACTGGAGTTCGATGATACTGGCATAATATACAAACAAATCATTTTACTAGGTATAGGAGGGAAGAAAAGTAGTTCATCCATTTACGTAAACTAGGAAATATCGCGATTTTGAGTTTGATAATTTTCATTAGGTTTTTGTTTAATCAAAATACAGTACAGTATTAACAGTGAGTGTTTTTACTCACGAACTGAGATGTCCATGCGGACGTGTTCATTATGCAGTGTATATTATACTGTCTACAGCACATTAGCGTACAATATAGAGAATGAAGTTAAATTGAAAAATAATCATAATATGTATATTTAAACACTTTTTTTTTTAATGTTGGCCGTTCATTTCGATACAGGCTTCAGTTCTAATGTGCATATTATCGCACTATAGACTATTGTACCTAATTCCAATTACCGGGTTCGTACTTCGTATCAGTAACTCATGTTGAAAGAATTCTGTACCTACTCTATAAAAGAGACCTTACGTACTGTAAATTCAATCTTTACTTCTGCCCGAGCCAAAAAGATAAAATTACTCAGACATGCTATCTACTGTCCGTCCAAGTGGTTACGTCGCAGCGTCGTAGAAAGGGAGGAAATCACGTGACAGTTAATTACTTAACGAGGCCCTTTTATTTAAATTATTTTAAACAATTGTATGGGTATAATATTACGTAGACGTCCAATTCCTAACAGAAATTAATGTTCTCAGAAGAGAGCTAAGACAGCCCAGCCACTAGCATTTACAGAGAGGCGAATAGAAGCAGGTGGGGGAAACCGGGATGCGACGTAGGCAAATGGAAAATGATGCAATATTGAAAGCTCTTTCGTCACTGGAAAACGCGAACATATTTTTGGAACGTACTGTTTACTATGACCGTAAGGCTACTATGACTGTATATGCGGTCTTGGATCTGTGTGGAGGACGGTTGAACTTCATTAGTAGAAGGGGTGGGAGTGAAGTACATTCAAAAACTCAGGTACAATAAAAATTGAAGTAAAAATAAAATGATGTCCCTGTAGAAGATGTAGACATATCAAACTGGGAATTTATTTTAGAATAATGTTGAAATACAGTGATTTTTATAGAGCATTAGACGATATACGTGGTACAGTCATTAAGTTCTAAGACTTGACGCCTGGAGGGTAGGCTCCCACAAGAATCTGGATGTATCACAAGATGCCGCATAACACGGCGTACATTTAAACAGAACCACATCCTCCCTCAAAATAGTCACCGTTGGCCGTTATGCACGTTTGCCAACGTTGGTATAGCTGCTGGAAGCACCGTTGAAAGATGTTGGCAGGAAGGTCCCGTATGGCTTCTCTTGTGGCAGTCATGACCTCTTCGGAAGAATGAAATCTACGCCCACGTAGGGTTGCTTTCATGCTAGGAAAGAGAAAAAAATCGCATGGTGCGAGATCAGGTGAGTACGGAGGGTGTGGAAGAACTGTCACCTGTTGTCTTGCAAGTTCCTCTTGGACAAGGACAGAGCGATGTGCAGGGGCGTTGTCATGTAGCAACAGCCAATTCTTTGTACGCCATAGCTCAGGTCGCTTGCGGCGAATTGAATCTCGTAAACGGCCAAGGATCTCTTTGTAGCGGGTTTTGTTCACAGTTGCAACCTCTGGGATGAATTCCATGTGAACAATTCCATTTGAATAAAAAAACAGTTCAAGCATCACCTTGCCTTTTGACCTGTCTTGTCGCGGTTTTTTCTGTCGTGGTGATAACGGCGTTTTCAAGGTGGCGGATTGTCGTTTCAGTAGCGGATCGTAAAGGAAACACCAAGTTTCTTCTCCAGTTATTATCCGGTTGAGAAACGTCGGATCATCGTCAGCACTACTGATGAGGTCACCACAAATCGTCATGCGATCATCACGTTGGTCTTGCGACAGGATTCGTGGCACACTGTGCTGGGTAAAACGAGGCATGTTCAGGTCATCAGACAGAATTTTGTAGCAAGTACCATGGCTGACCCCTACTGTTGCTGCGATATCGTCTACCGATTGGGAGCGGTTAGCACGCACCAACGTTGCAACTTCTTGGATCTTGCGTTCAGTTCGAATTGTTTGCGGCCGACCAGTACGCACATCATCTTCCAAACTGTCTCTTCCTTGCAAAAAACGTCGGTGCCACCTAAACACAACACTGCGACTCAATTCGTCCTCACCGTAAACTTGCTGCATCATTTGAAACGTTTCGGCAGCAGTTTTGCCTAATTTCTGGCAGAACTTGATGTTTGCCCGTTGCTCAAACTGTGACATCTCGGATTCCGACGTGCGCATTCAAATCACCGTCACAACAAAGACCGTAGTTCTGCTTACAGTGCATACACTCAACTGTCTCTTGTTGGGTCGAGAGACTAACTGACAAGGTATCATACCATGGCGCCACCTATGCGCTATAGTGCACCACAACGCCACTATGCGCTCAGTATTAGAACTTAATGACTGTACCACGTATTTAGTTCCTTTACCGAGTGCAGCAAATAGCTTTTCGATATCATTACAATTTTATTCATGACAAATTTAATACATATCTTAAACAGTTAATAATTTGTAGGCTTGGTGTTTGTCCGATTGCATGGGAAAGATAGCTCTATACATATTGCTGGGGCGGGCGGTGTGTCCGCTATGATTATTCTGCATGTTAATTTGTTTTGTAGTGTGTAGCGATAAGTATAGGGCTCGCCACAGATTTTGGCATGTGAAATAAGTAATGGGAAACTTAAGTGCGAGTGTCTAACTTTTGTAGCAATTTATAGGCGATAAAGCTGGGACTTGTGATTGGTAGATTGTTGATGTGACGCGTACTTAGGAGGAGGTACCGTTCTCAGCTGCAGTGACAACAGAGACTTACTGACTGGACACTATACTCAAGGACACGCCGCAGGAAAGTTAAGTGCGAGTATCTTACTTTTGCCGCAGTCTGGGCAGCAAGACTGACAGCTGTGGTTCCAGCTACACATCAATAGATGCTCGCAGACTGTGCATTGTACTCAAGGACACGCGCCTAAAACCGTGGCGTCAGCTATACAATACATACCAACAGATGGACACCACCACACATTAACTTGACATTAATCTCTTCCCTTACTATATATTTTACCAGTTTTGTGAAAAAAAGTGTCATATTTTTTTTATTTTCGTAAAGAGGTTATTTAATATTGCAGAATCACTGTACATCACTAATTTTCTTACATAGTTAAAAAATCACTATGATATAAACAATGGGACTCAAACGAATTAACTCGAGTTAATAAATTTTGACACATGTTAGCAACCCGAGTTAACTCGGGATAATAAGGGAAGTGATTAACAACGCTGAAGATGCAGACATTTGTGAAAATACTATTTTATTTTCCTCTACAATTATTCGTACACTTATGAAATTACACACTTTGTGCGTGCCAAGAAGGTTGTACATTCCTGGACATCTTGGACACAGATATTAGAGCAGTAGATAATTTCTGTAAAGTTATTTTATGTATTGAGAAAGTTTAATAAAAAGCCGTTGACCTTAATATGATTTCTATGAACTCCTCTCTTATGATAAGGAACTCATCCCAACATATAACTCTACTGCGTCTCATAACATACATGATAATTCATTTGCTGTACGGCGCATTACGAAATAAGCGAAGGCGCCAATCCTTAATCTTGTTTTGTTTATTGTTGCAATTGGAGAGAATCATGCTGACTAATCTCTTCACGAAGCGGGTGACAGTAGACGACTTGGAGCAGTCGAGCAGGACTGTGTCGAGGAACGACATCACGGTGGCCCGGATCCGCGAGAAGCGATTGCATTCGTAAGTGAGGATGTCCAGCACGCACTCCAGCAGGATCCTGATCCTGCTCTTGAGGCACTTGTTGTCCGCCCACCCCAACAGCCAGTCCAGACCCCCCTGTCTGTTGTCTTCGTCTTCGTCGTCACCCAGGACCCCCAGGTCCGGTGTGCTCTTCTGCTCGTAGCTGTTCAAGAAGAAGTCTCCCACATCCATGTCAGGCTCAGGCGTGGATAGACCTAAAAGACGGTCCAGTAATTCCGCCACACCTGCAGGGACACGCAGAAATGCTGTTGTTATTACAAGCATTCTCTGTTTGGTATTCTTAAGGTACAATTGTATAAAACTCCCTGACTAAAGATCAACTTTGATCGAAGATCGAAAAGTGAACCGAGTTCAGACACTTCTTCTATTGTATGAAACTTTTATGCGGTCAAATTACCTTGGTTCAAATGCAATCTAAGTTCACGTGAAAAGGATTTGGCAACATCGCATAAACAAGTGAAATATGTGATGCGCGGACCATGTTGTACAAGTTTGTTCAGTGTTGCCAGTATAGCGACTTCAACTCTTTTTCAACAACAATTTCTTTTAACCTTTATATTGCTTAAATAGGGACTTAGCGACCTTTTTAGCACCCCATAGTGACAAAATTTAATCTTTCTTTGTTGATAATGAGAAATCTAGCGACTTTACAACTAATTTTTGGTGACTTTCCGTACATTCTGTTGGAGACACTGGTTTGTTTTGTGCAATGTAAATAATGGCGGACAATAAGAAGAAGGTTTAGGGCGGAATTCATAGTCGTCACTTATAAATGAGTGAACCCTTAAGTGGTTACTTATACTCATTTCTAATTCATAGTTGTCCCTCATTCACATAATGAGTGATTACTTAAGTGAGCTGATATGTACCCTTAAGTGACCACTCATTTTCAAAATGGATACTGAGAATGATTTTGAGGATTTTGTGGAGTTTGTTGAACGAAATGAGGGAAATATACGTGTCCCAAAAAGGTATATTAGAGACATGGAGAATCCTCTGGAAATGTGTAGTGAACTGGAATTTAAGAAGCGATATCCTTTTCAGATCAATTCGAAGTTGTTGCTCTAGCCAAATTCATCGTTATTTATTTATTTACTTACTTACTTACCGGTACTTTATTTGCGTGTTCATTTGTTTATTTAATTAATTAATTTATTTATTTATTCATTTTATTTACTTATTTACTTACTTACTTACCTACTTACTTACTTAGTTACTTTATTTATTTATTTACTTATTTATTTATTTATTTATTTATTTATTTATTTATTTATTTATTTATTTATTTATTTCTATAACAGGGCAAAGCCCCAATTACAATAGACAGTACAGATATTTGTTAAAAAACATATAATTGCATATAACATGAAAAAAGAGATAAAACAGATACCGGTACAAGTGTTCAATTACAAACTAAAAATAAAAAAAAAAACAAATAGATACTACCTAAATAAAAGACACAGATCTAGATATAAATGAAAAATACCAAATAAAATAAATCAAAAAGAGTTAAGTATAGATATCATAGCCAAAAATGTAAAATGTAGCTATAATTGGCAAATTACAGAATAAATATAACACTACGTCAATAAATTCAATATACAGTATTATATAGTAGGCCTAATAGACTTAATTTATTTATTTAAGAAATTCACTACTACAGAACATGTGTTTCAATTAGTAGGATATCTGATTATAACTATAACTAACGTGCAACTAGAATTTAACATATCATGAAACTATTGCTGTATATAACTTATTCAGTACAATAATATTGATAACCCGTTGTTATAGCAACCCCACATGTAGAGCTGCTTTCGATTAGTTCAATGAGAGTCAGCTTTTGTTATGACGTCATGTCCGGCAGCTGTAAGTGAGCACTCATTACGTGAAAATAAGTGTTGTCTATGAATTCGGAATTGACTTAAGGGTTCCCTTATTATAAGCAAACACTTATTACTTAAGGGTTCACTCATTTTATAAGTGACGACTATGAATTCCATCCTTAGGCCCAATTGTATAAAACTCCCTGACTAAAGATCAACCTTTGATCGAAGATCGGAAACTGAACCGAGTTCAGACACTTCTTCTATTGTATAAAACTTTTCTGCGATCAAATTACCTTGGTTCAAATGCAATCTAAGTTCACGTGAAAAGGATTTGGCAACATCGCATAAACAGGTGAAGTATGTGATGCGCGGACCTTGTTGTACAAGTTTGTTCAGTGTTGCCAATATAGCGACTTTAACTCTTTTTCAACAACAATTCCTTTTAACTTTTATATTGCTTAAATAGGGATTTAGCGACGTTTTTAGCACCCCATAGTGACAAAATTTAATCTTTCTTTATTGATAACTAGCCGTACCCGTGCGCTCCGCTGCACCCGTTAGAAATAAATATAAAGTAATTACATAATTTAAATAGGACATTTGATCCAGGGAACATTCGTGTTTGATAGAAGGATAAATCGTTTAATATGTTACTTAATTTAAATTGTGTTTAAATAATTAAAATGCGATCATTTCGGTCCAGAGAGCACTCATTTGGTGCAATGACAATACCTTTAACATGTTTCTCAATTGTTATTACATTCAACCATAGTTTAATGAAAATTGACATCATTTAGATTTAATGTCTATACTTTATTTTACTTGCTATATGTTTCCATTGAATTATGGTAATAACTTAATTTTAACCCTTCTTTTCTACGTATTCATTAAATGGCGTTTGGTCCATTATGGTTCTGAACCCTTCAAATAACTTAAATTATATAATATTACATATTATATTATATTATATTATATTATATTATATTATATTATATTATATTATATTATATTATATTATATTATATCATAGGCCTACAATAGGCATATTATATTATAGTATATTATATTATAGGCCTACTATAGGCCTATTATATTATATTACATTACATTACATTATATTATATTATATTATATTATATTATATTATATTATATTATATTATATTATATTATATTATATTATATTACATTATGTTATATCAGAAGTTACTGTAATAACATTATAGCATTATGTCCATCTAGAGAAACTATACTTTCCAATGGTGAAATAATAATTAATTATACAAATCGGTTAATTTAGATTCCGATATTACTTCATACAAACACAGAAACATTCTCTGTAAGCTATCTTTCATAACTTTCGATTGTTGCTGTCCAAGGCCCCTTATAGACGAAGTCATTTGTTTTTTATTTCATTATACGGCCTTAGATGGCAGTTATTTTAATTTTAAAACTCATTTATCTCATTAAATATCAGTCCTATCAAACTTTTTCAAGGAATAAAACTTATCGAAAATTATTTTTAAATGAAACTTTTTTATGTAACATTTTTCACAAAAATCAATAATAAGTGAGATATTTCTATTTATTTAATTCAGGTCACCTTATAGCCCCCCTTTTAAATAATGTATTTTGAATGCCATATAGCCTAAAATCTAAGTTACAACGAACTTAATTTATATTCCAATTTTCATCGAATTCCGTTCAGCTATTATCGCGTGAAAAGGTAACAAACATACAGACAGACAGACATACAAACAAAAATTAAAAAAAAAAAGCGATTTTCGGTTTCAGGGTGGTTAATTATATATGTTAGGACCAATTATTTTTGGAAAATCGAAAATTACCAGAAAAATTTATTATTAGTATAGATGAGAAATCTAGCGACTTTACAACTACTTTTTGACGACTTTCCGCACACTCTGTTGGAGACACTGGTTTGTTTTGTGCATTGTAAATAATGGCGGACAGTAAGAAGAAGGTTGACTGTTCTCCAAGTTGTTATCATGTTATGGTGTTTGATACTGCTAAACATAATAAAGCTTTATAAAACGACAATTTTCGTTTAGTAATACAGTTAATTGAACATTTATGAATGTACCTATCATATCCATTAATAATTAATGGTTGTTATAAACATAATATAATTATAGGTTATGTTATTTGATACTGCTGAACACGATAGAGCCTTATAAAATATAAGAATGTTTGTATATCAAGGCAAGAAATTGAAATAAATATATAAATGTACTTACCATATCTATTAATAATAATAATAATAATAGTAATAATAATAATAATAATAATAATGATAATGGATAGTTTATTTACACAATCTGTCACTCGTATATTTCACACAGAAAAGAAATAACTGAACTTGGATCATTTAACTTAATCGGAGAAATTTCTTCAGTCAAAGTTGACTTTAGTTTAAGACAAATTAATCTCAGATTAGACTTTATGCAACACAAAATTCCAAATTCAGCTAGAACGAGGGTCAATTTAACCTCTGATCTAAGATTAAATGCTTTATACAATCAGCCCATAGTGGATTTATTGTTGACCTTTTCTTACTGCTAAAACATAGATTTTGTTTGCATAATTGTGTTGAGATTCCAGTTTGTGTCACGTTACCTGAACGCGTTCCAGACGTCTCGCGAGGTCCTAAGGCTATGGGTACATATGTGCTACTTCCTAATGTAGGCATAGCCAGAAACGTGACCTGAAAATAAATTGTTAAAGTGAAGCCATAAATTTGTTTGCGTTAAGCTATAGCAAATACAGAGTGTCTAAAAGATATATCAACAAATTAATTGTTGTATAAGCGACGGAGTAAAGAAATATGCCAGTGAAAACTCCACAATCCTCTTTTAAATATTTTTCAACTTATCGTCCGGAGAATTTGTTAAAACTCAGGCCCAATAATGAAAGTTAGATAATCTGTGATAAGACTAGAATAAGCGAAGGGGTACGTGTTATTTGAAGGAAGCCATTCCCGATGTTTTGTTTCTTCCCGCTGAAATGATTTCCACTTCTTTAATAGATAAATTATGTAAACTCAACGTATTTAGACTGATTAGGCAGTATATGGAGACCTGTTCTCGGATTCCGCCGCAAGTTGGTTGAACAGTTTGATGCCAGGTAGTAAACAATAGCTAATCATAAATCATGTTTGTTAACTGAACTGTTTGAGTCAATAGATTGAAACCTTTTTAGTGTTGTTTTTTTTAATTAAAGAATAATCCAGATATGTTGTCGGTTTATTTCTGAGCCACTCTGTAGATTTCTGTCTTCTCATCAAGCACTTGAGTTCAAGCTAACTGTTGCAAGACTTCCCATCGTGCTCCATCTGAAGACAATTAAGTTAGAGTAGCAATAGCAGCAGTTTTATTTCACTAGGCAGAGTTAAGGCCATAAGGCCTTCTCTTCCACTCAACGAGGTTTGAATAATATACATGAACTATATAAATAGGCGCGCCCAGAATGCTCTTCAAACATATTTCTTGTTGATTTCTTACCGCCACGTCTTTGCTGCAGAATATTGTGTCAACAATGTTAAGGGGAGAGGATGGTATTTTTTGGTGAAAAATGGGTAAACTAAAAAAAAAAAATTCTTTAAAATACTCTGTGATATGTGTTGAATGCATAGCATAACATTTTGTGGTTATTTGTGCCCATATCGGATGTTGAGTCGCCATTTTTAAAATTCCTGCGTTATGGATTTTTGTATTGTATTGTATTGTATTGTATTTATTAACATTCCACGGTATTCATACATGCTTACAGCTAGAATATGGAACAAGTCAAAAAACTTAATACTATTATAAAGTCTTAATTTATAGTCACAGTCTAGATGAAATATATACAGACGAGATTTACAATATAGTCTACTAGTACAACACAAAGTTTTAGTATCAATTTCATGAAGTGTTATTGAATGTCATGAATTCACCTATAGAATAGAAGGCGTGAGAAATTAGGTACTTCTTTAATTTGGCCCTAAATAATTTTATGTTTTGAGTTTCATTTTTTATATCGATAGGGAGGCTATTAAAAATTTTTACTGCCATATAACGCACTCCTTTTTGATAGCACGAAAGACTTGCCGATGGAGTATGAAAGTCATTTTTTGACGTGTATTTATGCTATGAACTGTTGAATTAGTTACAAAGTTTTCACGATTACATAAGAGGAAGATTATTAATGAAAATATATACTGAGAAGCCATGGGCATTAATTGTAGATTTTTGAAAATAGTCCTACACGACTCCCTAGATTTCGCACCTACTATTATTCTAATTACTCTTTTTTGTAATAGAAATATATTGTTACTATCTGTGGAATTTCCCCAGAATATTATTCCAAAACTCATTACCGAGTGGAAGTATGCAAAGTATATTGTTTTTAAGGTATTGATATTTACTATCTTTTGCATAGATCTAATAGCAAAACAAGCTGAATTTATTTTGGGGATAATTTCTTTAATATGCCCGCTTTTATCGGTTTCCAGTAACTTCATTTTTTTTTGCTACATTGCCAGACAAAATGGATATAATTTCTGAACTATTAACGATACATGCATGAAATTTAGAACACACATTCTTTAGACTATTAGGAAACTTTTCTCTGTAACAGAATTTTGTTAATTGATTTAATTTTAAAAATATGTCCGTTTGTTTGCAAGAAAGGCAACCAGAAAATTGTTATTAAATTTTAATTGTTTATTTTACAAACGTAGGGACTAATATCAAAATTCTGTTACAGACAGTTTGTAGAACATGCTTTTGCAAATACATTGCAAAAAACTGTTTGAATCTATATTTAAAAACTGTTCAGATATATCGGTTTTAGTACAATCCTGCATCGGGTATATTTTTTCTTTTTTTAATTTGGGCCATCAAATAATTTATTTTTCAAAATGTTTTTATTTGGTTGAGTTACCACAGCTATCAGCTCTCTACATACAAGAAATTAATATCTTACACCAAATAGGAAAAAAGCTTTAAAAAATACCATCCTCCCCCCCCAAGAAGCTGCAGTAACAGCATAAATAGCATTTTCTTGCTTTACACAACACAATAAGTTGCTGTACTGTTGTTGGAGTCTCGAACATTTTGTTCTTCAGCGACTACGTTTCAACTATTTGTAATACTTTGAGTCTAACTTTTGTAACTCGGGCACTAAAAAATAATGTCGTCAAAAGTTCTGCGATTTTGAAAAGGAAATTGGTTTATTAATAGTTATTTGAAAGTTTATGCTCTTAGTGTCTAAGCAGAGAAGATACGAAATTATGAAGGCATCACTAACAAAGGAAAATACACTGCAAGACAATAAAGAGATTTGCTTAGAAAGCAGTAGAAGGTCTACTCGTGAATCCAATGAAGCCTATGTCAAACAATCCTGTTGTCTAGGGAACAGAGCATTGCCACTGTCTGAAAAGTGCCTCGTAATCTAGTCAGGGAAGAAACTATTACCTCTCCCCGAGAAACTTGTCTTCCAAGATTGAGCGAAGGAAAATGATTCATTGTTACAGTTAGTGTTGTGGAAGAGCATACATTTGACGGTGACAATGATGATAAAGATGACGAAATAATAATGATGATAGTGTTACTTACTGGCTTTAAGGAACCAAGGTTAATTGCCGCCTTCACATAAGCCCGCCATCGGTCCCTATCCTGAGCAAGATTAATCCATTCTCTATCATCATATCCCACCTCCCTCAAATCCATTTTAATATTATCCTCCTATCTACGTCTCGGCCTCCCCAAGAGTCTTTTTCCCTCCGGCCTCCCAACTAACACTCTATATGCATTTCTGGATTCGCCCATACGTGCTACATGCCCTGTCCATCTCAACAGTCTAGATTTAATGTTCCTAATTATGTCAGGTGAAGAATACAATGCGTGCAGTTCTATGTTGTGTAACTTTCTCCATTCTCCTGTAACTTCATCCCTCTTAGCCCCAAATATTTTCCTAAACACCTTATTCTCAAACACCCTTAACCTATGTTCCTCTCTCGAAGTGAGAGTCCAAGTTTCACAACCATAAAGAACAACCGGTAATATAACTGTTTTATAAATTCTAACTTTAAACTTTTTGGACAGCAGACTGGATGATAAAAGCTTCTCAACCGAATAATAACAGGCATTTCCCATATTTATTCTGTGTTTAATTTCCTCCCGAGTGTCATTTATATTTGTTACTGTTGCTCCCAGAGATTTGAACTTCTCCACCTGTTCAAAAGATAAATTTCCTATTTTTATATTTCCATTTCGTACAATATTCTGGTCACGAGACATAATCATATACTTTGTCTTTTCGGGATTTACTTCCTAACCTATCTCTTTACTTGCTTCCAGTAAAATTCCCGTGTTTTCCCTAATCATTTGTGGATTTTCTCGTAACATATTCACGTCATCCGCATAGACAAGCAGCTGATGTAACCCGTTCAATTCCAAACCCTCTCTGTTATCCTGAACTTTCCTAATGGCATACTCTAGAGCAAAGTTAAAAAGTAAAGGTGATAGTACATCTCCTTGCTTTAGGCCACAGTGAATTGGAAAAGCATCTGACAGAAACTGACCTATGCGGACTCTGCTGTACGTTTCACTGAGACACATTTTAATTAATCGATCTGGTTACTTGGGAATACCAAATTCAATAAGAATATAGTATAAAACTTCTCTCTTAACCGAGTCATATGCCTTTTTGAAATCGATGAATAACTGATGTACTGTACCCTTTTACTCCCATTTTTTCTCCATTATCTGTCGAATACAAAATATCTGATCAATAGTTGATCTATTACGCCTGAAACCACACTGATGATCCCCAATAATTTCATCTACATATGGAGTTAATCTTCTCAAAAGAATATTGGACAAAATTTTGTACGACGTCAACAGAAGTGATATTCCTCGAAAGTTATACAGTTAGTCTTGTCCCCCTTCTTAAAGACAGGTAAAGTGTTAAAGATGACAAAATGCAAGCGAAAACGTCACGGTTATTGAGTTCCATCTAGCGCGGTATCCTGAAATAGAATACCAAAGTCTGATATCAGCAATGATCTGAAATTCTGTCTCAGAGTAGAACCATTTAGAGAAGTGCCATTCAGACAACAATGGCATATCCACTCACCGCGATTCCCAGGACGAAGGTGGGTAAGGTGCGCATGGTGCAAGACTTGGCTGTTTGGGCGAGATCTTGAACCGGAGTGAGCAAGTAGTTGCAACGCGTGTAGACTGTTATAAATTGAACATTGCTCAGTAACTGCGAATAGAGGTCTTGCGCAACTCCTATTATGAACTGCTTTGCTTAAGTAAATTCATTTTTATGCTTTCTCGTTCTACTGTATTGCAGTGGCGGCTTGTACAGGGACATCCTTTTATTTTTACTAACATTTTTAATATTAACCTGGCTATACCTCTGGATCAACGTCGTTTGCTACCCCCTTCCACGATTGGAGTTCGAAGATACTGGCGTAATATACAAACAAATCAATTTACTAGGTATAGGAGGGAAGAAAAGTAGTTTATCCATTTACGTAAACTAGGAAATATCGCGCTTTTGAGTTTGATAATTTTCATTAGGTTTTTGTTTAATCAAATTACAGTACAGTATTAACAATGAGTGTTTTTACTCATGAACTGAGCTGTCCATGCGGACGTATTCATTATGCAGTGTATATTATACTGTCTACAGCACATTAGCGTACAATGTAGAGAATGAAGTTAAATTGAAAAATAAACATAATATGGATTTTTAAACACATTTTTGAAAATGGTGGCCATTCATTTCGATACAGGCTTCAGTTCTAATGTGCATATTATCGCACTATAGACTATTGTACCTAATCCCAATTACCAGTTTCGTCCTTCGTACTAATAACTCATGTTGAAATAATTCTGTACCTACTCTATAAAGGAGTACCTTACGTACTGTAAATTCAATCTTCACTTCTGCCCGACCCGCACAGATAAAATTACTCAGACATACTATCTACTGTCGTAGGGTCGTAGAAAGGAAGGAAATGACGTGACAATTAATTACTTAACGAGGCCCTTTTACTTAATTTATTTTAAACAGTCGTATAATATTACGTAGACGTCCAATTCCTAACAGAAATTAATGTTCTGAGAAAGGAGGTAAGACAGCCCAGCCACTAGCCTTTACAGAGAGGCGAATAGAAACAGGTGGGGGAAACCAAAATGCGACGTAGGCAAATGGACGACAGTATGTGTGAAAATGATTCAATATTGTAAGCCCTTTCGTCACTGGAAAACGCGAACATATTTTTGGAACGTACTGTTTACTATGACCGTAAGGCTACTATGACTGTATATGCGGTCTTGGATCTGAGGGGAGGACGGTTGAACTTCATTAGTAGAAGCGGTGGGAGTGAAGTACAGTCAAAAACCGGGTGCAATAAAAATTGAAATAAAAATAAAATGATGTCCCTGTATATCTTCACGCACGAAATTAGTTTTGTTGAATATCTTCCAAGGCACACAATGGAACTTCTAGATGTCACATATACACAGATGAAAGCTATCTGTAGTGATTCGCGGAATAAAGTGGTTTTCGTCTCTTCGTCTATAGGCCTACGTGTACAAGGGGATTCTACATTGCTCCGTCGATATAGGATAAAGTCAATGTTTACCTACTTAGATATATCACGCGGAGCAATTTCCCCGCAATCGAAAAGCGTCATGTTTAGGTAGAGCATGAGAGTCAAGGAATGTTATGGACAGTAAAAATCGATCATATGGGAATGGGTATTTAAGAGCTGTTAATTCATTATAACAATTGAATCTAATACAACGTTAATAAAAACTGAATTTATTTCCTAGAATGCCATATATATATATAAGGTACAATAATAAATAAGTAAATAAGTGAGTGAATGATTAAATAATTTAAGTAAATCATTAATTGAATAATTAAATGAATGAATGAATATTGTCTTAACTCTCCAGCAACACCCTTAATATTTGCGCTGTTTTCAAAGCGTTCAATAATATTTACTTTGTGAGAAATACTCAGACGTGAACGTGTTTGTGACATGATGCCTTATCGGTATGCTGGGGCTTAGATTCTCGTCACAACAGACCACGTTGTACTTTTTTCTGCTTCTTTATACTCTAACGCATTCTACTAAATCGACGGAGCAGTGTACTAAACTATTGGACGGATTTTGTTCATATTTAGTATCTACGAGTCAATTTATCAGGGAATGATGTACATGAAATATAATAATTTTAGTACTAGTCTGTCTGTGTACAGCGATTTCTACTAAACTATTGGACGGATTTTGTTCATATTCAGTATCTACGAGTCAATTTATCAGGGAGTAATGTACATGAAATATAATAATTTTAGTACTAGTCTGTCTGTGTACAGCGATTTCTACTAAACTATTGGACGGATTTTGTTCATATTCAGTATCTACGAGTCAATTTATCAGGGAATGATGTACATGAAATATAATAATTTTAGTACTAGTCTGTCTGTGTACAGCGATTTCTACTAAACTATTGGACGGATTTTGTTCATATTCAGTATCTACGATTCAATTTATCAGGGAACGATGTACATGAAAGATAATAATTTTAGTGCTAGTCTGTCTGTGTACAGCGATTTCTACTAAACTATTGGACGGATTTTGTTCATATTCAGTATCTACGAGTCAATTTATCAGGGAATGATGTACATGAAATATAATAATTTTAGTACTAGTCTGTCTGTGTACAGCGATTTCTACTAAACTATTGGACGGATTTTGTTCATATTCAGTGTCTACGAGTCAATTTATCAGGGAATGATGTACATGAAATATAATAATTTTAGTACTAGTCTGTCTGTGTACAGCGATTTCTACTAAACTATTGGACGGATTTTGTTCATATTCAGTATCTACGAGTCAATTTATCAGGGAACGATGTACATGAAATATAATAATTTTAGTACTAGTCTGTCTGTGTACAGCGATTTCTACTAAACTATTGGACGGATTTTGTTCATATTCAGTGTCTACGAGTCAATTTATCAGGGAATGATGTGCCATGAAATATAATAATTTTAGTACTAGTCCGTCTGTGTACAGCGATTTCTACTAAACTATTGGACGGATTTTGTTCATATTCAGTATCTACGTGTGAATTTATCAGAGAATGATGTACATGAAATATAATAATTTTAGTACTAGTCTGTCTGTGTACAGCGATTTCTACTAAACTATTGGACGGATTTTGTTCATATTCAGTATCTACGAGTCAATTTATCAGGGAGTAATGTACATGAAATATAATAATTTTAGAATAAATCTGTTTATGTAGTGATTTCTACTAAAGTATGGGAATGATGTAGTGGCAGAAAAAAAAACTTTTTCTAGCGCTGCGTTCATGCAAAACAAGTATGAGATTTACAAGTACAAGTTTCAGACATTGAACCAGATATTGCACCGACATAACGACAGCGAAAATTCTGAAGTTTGTTTTCTTCGAACAGGAAGAAGGTAGAGGACCTTCGTATCGTATTTTTCACAGCAGAAAGAGAACCATTCATCCCGTAGTAAACACCGCAATATACTAATTTATATAATATATTTATATACTCTATAGTTCTATATCTTAATTATTGTCATTAAAATTGTTCTGATTATAATTATGTTATTATTAAGAAAGCTTATTATTTTCAAATCTTGTAAACTACAGTTGAGTTCGTAGTAATTAGTGTAGTGAAAGTAAATAGGTTTTGTATTTGAAAATACATTTCTTACCTTGTACTAAGCAAAGGTATAAAGTCAGGCTATTGTGTTAGAGGTCAGGCACAGTGCACATTATACGAAGAGAGCCTCGAACTCGTAAAGCTCCAGCGGGAGAGATGGAAGCGAATTATGGAAGATAAACACAGGAGCAAATGTCCCGTCAGCTGCAGTGCTCTGCAAGCAATAGAAATAATAATTCCTGTTACTGTGTGCTGGTAATTCATACTTTTCCTTGTTCACGCGCTTCGCAGAAGCTCAGTTTTCACCGTGCCGCACATTGCATTCTCGTTTGTACTTTCTTTTCCCGAAATATTGTTTAAAATATCCATCTAAACGATATCGTTTACGACGCACCCAAAATAAAAACCTTTTTAATAACAGGAAGAAAAATATATCTGTACATGTATAAATGTTATTATTGTGGTACAGATTATTGTGTCTGTCATTCATACTGCACACGTCGTATGACAGATCTTTAATATGCTATAACATATTCCTTTTGCCACAAATCCGTGTTTGAAAACGTTGGTAATAGAGAGAGAAACAATCGTCCGGCCTTAATTAAGGATGACCACGAGGATCCGGAAATTAATACCAAATAAATATATAATTAATTAAATATGAGTATTGTTATAAAAAATGTAATAATTAAGCACAACTGATAACACTAGCCTGCGAATTTCAACTTTGTGTTTATTGCCTAAACTAAGTAATGTGATTTTATATGATGTCGATGTGCTGAATCCGAATTTTCAATCCTTTTGCTTCTATCACGTCAAGTTTGTTTGCAAAATTACTTTAAATGTATTTTATAATTACGTGAATTTCATCGCAAACTTTTCATTTCACTTTTTTATTTCAAATTCAAAAACAATATTTAAAAGACACAACTTGCTTAAATTATGTGTATGATTGTTCATACATGTCACTAGAGTGTTTTTGCTTTGTTTTCTCTTGTTTACTTCACTATTGGATGTATAAATTAGCACAATGTATCACACAAAAAATTACACCACTTGCTTCTTAGTTGAGAAAGTCCTCCTGTTCCTCTTTCTTTTATGTTTCTCTTCAGGTATTTCACGCTTTAACATTCAACAATAATCACCAAGCACACTGATGCTCCTCCGTCCTTGGTACCCTCTTTCGAACTCCTGCAGATCCTTGTGAAATCGTTCATCTTACTTCTAGCTGAAAAATCTTAGATTTTGGCGAAATAATCTAGCTGAAAAAAAAAAACAGAAAATTTTGATACTCATGTTACAACCAAATTCCTTGTATGCTTCAAGCATGTTAGCCACAATGTTTCGGTAATTAGGATCCTTGTTGCCAAGACATTTTAAAACAACTTCACAAAACAACATCCATGCTCATTTCTCCTTTTCATCCATACTATTTTTAAGTGCTGCACCAGACATGTTTTATGTCAGGACCATTAAGTATATATCTTCTTTCAATTTGCTTCAGATAGTAGTGGAAATTTCTTACATACATACTTAAAACAGCCTCTTTCCTTATTTAAAGCTTTTACAAGCTGTTTCATTAAGCCAAGCTTGATGTGGAGAGATGGCAGCACAACTTTAGAAGAACTCACAAGGCTTTGGCGCACAACATTCTTACAACCGACTTCCAAATTTTGTCGAGGTGGCCAGTCTTTCACAGGCAAAGAATGCATGGAAATTTGGCAAAACCAGATTGTCGACCCAGCAACATGTTGCAAATTCGTGTATGATTTTTTGAGTGTCACTGAATAGGCAACGGGCACTGAACAAAAAATGTTTCCGTTATGAAGGAGGAAATCCTTTAAACTTCGCTTGGAAGCATCAGTGAACAGTCTCCATTCGCTTAGGTCATAGTTTGGAAGTCCAAGTTTCAGCATAAATTCTTTCACATTACTGCAATATACAAGATTATCATCTTCGGAGAAAAAGTATTTAAAACCTATTTCACATTGTCAGTACCAATAGAATGATGTTTGTTTAAGATTTTCTGGTCGCACAGGGGTTGGTACATTAGGCACAGGTAAAATGGCTGACCGAACAACTGAATACACGATTTGATTTTTATATTTAGAATCGTACTCCTTCACATCACACGAACAGAAGTAGCAGTCATTACTATAGTTCGACTGCTCTCTCCAAACCATAGGTACTCCAAAAGATAGCAACGGTCTTCTCCAATTGATCAAATGACGAAGTTCTTCAGTGCATACTCTACATACTTTGTGTGGTGCCCAAGCTTTACTTTGGTCTCCAAGTTTGATTCCAAAATAGGCATGGTATGTCTTTTTCACAAAATCTGTAATATTACACCTCTGCTTAGGCAATGTGTATATCCTACATAAGTTATATAACAAAAGTGGTCTGGATTATTTAGACATCCTCGATGTGACATGGTAAATACTTTCTTACTGAACTAAAAACTTTCAACATTCTACTCCACAATAAAGCTTCAAACTGATTTCGTTTCGTTTCCAGATCAAACGCAGACTAATGAAATGTGAAAGAAACTAGACGAGTTGAGTTCAGTCTCTCACCAAGGAGTGGCTGACATTTCTATCTCCCACAAATAAAAATAATGACAAGGCTGCATGTTATTTCGCCCAACTTCCTTATGTGCTTGCACCCCCTATCTGCTAAGAAACATCCAGTGTCCTTGGTTTTCAATATAAACACCTTAAAAATATGTTGAATACATTTGGTTTTCATATCCTAACATACTAAACCTACATATGTTAAAGTATTACAGTTTAAATAATTACGCTATAAATTGTCGCAATATATTATAAGAAAATTAAAATAACAAAAAAATTGTACGTGATAGGAACTTTTTGGTTTTGAATTTGATTTCAGCATGCTAAAAATACCCTAAAAACATTAAAACTTTGCAGGCAGGAATTTTATCGCAGACTAGTGTTATCAATTATAAAATAAAATCTTAGAAGATGACTGTAAAATTATACTTATAAATAAAAGATTTTATTTAAAATTAGCATATCCTTAATTAAGATCTTCTGAGTGGTATAAATGAAATTGTATAATCTGCAAGGAATCTTTAAGAATTTGCGAGATGATTTTTTGAATTTCAAAAGATGATATTGATAATCCGAGTTGAATGACGTCTTTGTGACCCGTACGCAATCACATAACACAGATATTGAATATAAATCCCCTCCCCTACCAAGTCAATGGCGCAGGGGTGGAATGAAGGGATGAGTGACGTAACGCCACAATTGGCGCCCACTTCTGCAAGCCTGTCATAGTGGATTAGTTGAGGAGATAGTTGAGTACGAACTAAAACTTCGCTCGTATTTCCTTTTTATTTTTTTTTTCTTCAGCACGGTCGAAAGTGTTTATCGCTTCTCTAATGATGGTTCTAATAGGCCGTGAAACTTAAGATGGCTTTGTTTAAAAAATGTATTAAGAATATGATAAAAGCTGTAAGTATTTTATTTCGTAAAAAACGAGCTGCATTGTCTGAACAAAAAATACAACGCCAACTCAGTCATAATTACGCAGTTGACGCTTAGACGAAGATTGTGCCGAAATTTGGTTTCGTCGATTTCAATAATATTCCCTGAACCACATTACATTTATCTTTATTTCGTGTGCTTACCTGATATAATATATTAATATTGTTTTAATGCATTCGAAATACCGACATCATACACCGTAAACATACACTTGACTAGTGCAGTCAGTTATTAAGGAATATAGGCATGAATTTTACTACGAATATTTCGATTGTCTTTTGTTATATTTGTTCCAAGTACGATTTTCAATGTGCAAGCCGTATCTTTAGTTATTTTTTGGATAGTCTTGAGAACTCTGAACTTAGTACGCTCAATTGTACAGTTGGTCTTTGTGATGTTTTTCTTGCACTCCTGTAAATGCGTGTTTAATATTATTGTTATGCCCCAGGGCTAAAAGAACGCCCTGTAGCATGATTTCCTGTAGAGTATTAAATTTGAAACAGGAACAGTGTCAGCGGAATACACGGTCTTGAGATGCTTAGCCAGCGGTATAGACAGTCTTGTCGGGCGTGTGGTAAATCACTGCCTACAATGAAAGTATTCTTACGCCTCAGATCATTGCTGGACTAATCGCATTGGTCCAGTAGAACAAAGCATGCATTTTAATTGGTTGAAATTATATCACGCATTGTTCGAACTCATTTCTTGCGCGTAATCTCATTATAGCGACTTATCACTATAATGCACTGAATCAAATTAATTGTAAGAGATGTTTGATTAAGACGACATCTGTAAGTATGTGAAATCAAAAGTGTTTTAAGCCCATCTCACCTGGTGGATGGCGTGGTCGGTACCCTGGGCGGGAAACGGATAACGAAACATAAAAAGTGTTGCTGAGAGATGCGGCAGTCAGTGGAGATTGACAGAGATTGTACTGTACAGTACATCGAGTCTATTTTTTTGCACAGAAGAAACGGTAGCGGTGATGGCGTCGGTAGAGGAGAATTATATACCCTGTAAGTAGTTTTGTTGTACATATGTAAATATATAATGAATCAGGTAGAGTTTACAATATTGCAATCATTTCAGACTTAGTTTAGTAACCATGTAATTTTCCTATAGTATCCTGAGAGCTCCAGCTCTTCCAGCAAAATAGTTTCCATTGTTGTGTACAATGGTGGTGTGAGAAATCGTGATGAGAAGGACCAGAAGACGAACGCAGTACCAACCGGCTAGCAACCAGTCCGCCCTAAGTGACGGTGGCACAACATTATCATCAGTTTCTGATGAAGCATTAAATCTCTCTGATGCAACACACGACCTAAACCTGGGTACTCAGAGAAATTTCTCCAGGCACTGTGTAAACGAGAGTGCAGTTTGTGGGTCTACAGGGTGTTAAAAATAACGTTTACAACGTTTCAGGGATTATAGAGGAGGTAAAAAGAAATTTCTGTTTTAAGTGACAAAACTTCAGCAGATGCGCCGTTTTTCCGCAAGATGGCCTGAACGGTAGATGGCTTGACTTCCGTCACAACACACACTGGTTAGTTCTGTTTGTACTGCTATGCCTGCAACAAGTTAAAAGGGTCCCTAACAGTCTCCGTGGTGGTAATTATTTTGTATTTCTACGTGACGTCTTACCAGAACTTTTAGAAAATATCTCATTGAACATCAGAGAACGAATATGGTTTCAGCATGATGGTGCCCCTCAGATCAGATGATCGTCGTGTCAGGAACCACCTAAATGCTACATTCCCCGATCGTTGGATTGGCAGGGGTGGACCGGTACCGTGGCCACCTCGATCACCGGACTTAACCCACTGGATTTCTATTTGTGGGGAGACATGAAACGTCTTGTGTATGAGACACCGATCGATACGACAGAAGACTTAGTTGCTCGCGTTGTTGAAGCTGCACATGCTATTCGAGAAAATGTTGGCCTTTTTGAGCGTTGCAGACACTCCATAGTACGAAGGTACCAGTTGTGCTATGCCTTCAATGAACGGCAGTTTGAACACCGCCTCTAAAACTACAACTGGTCTTGTTCCTTATGGATTACACTAACACTTATACACAATGAACGGCGCATCTGGCAAAGTTTTGTCACTTACAAAAGATATTTGTTTATACCTCCTCCATCATCTCTGAAACGTTGTAAACGTTATTTTTTAATACCCTGTATATGAAAGTAACGCTGCAGACGTCTGGAGACTTTGTACCCAACAACCATCAGAGAAACAATGGTTTGTTTTGTGAGGAAGTTATTCGAATTGTTTCATTAATCAAATGTTTCATTGTGGGCACACAAATTTGGATTAAGGTTAAATCCAGAGGAATAGCAAGCAATCGTAATGGGACATAATCGTCTACGAAGCACTCTTGATAGTAGTACTATACCACATATAATATTGAATGGGATTATTGTTAAATACAGTGAAACAGTTTAAAATCTTGGCATTTTTATGGATAGCGATCTCAACTTCATTCCTTGTTCCATATGAAAGAATTTCTACCACTTACTCTAAAAAAGAATCTTATTCAGACGCTTGTAATGCCCCATTTTGATTATTGCGATTCCTTGCTAACTAATGTAAGTTCACTCTTAGCTGAGAGACTACAAAGTGTTCATAATGTGTGCATACGATTCATCTGCAATACTCGTAAATTTGACCATATAACACCTTCCCTCCAGTTGCTTTCATGGGTGCGTCTGAAGAAACGAAGAACAATACATTCACTGTCTCTTCTGTTTAGAATCTTGCATACTTGTACTCCGAATTATCTGTTATCGCGCTTTCAATTTCTTACAACTCTTCGAAACCGACATCAAGCACTTCTTTCTATCCCTCATCATAGAACGTCTTTATACTCATCTTCCTATACTGTAGAAATACCTCGCCTCTGGAATTCGTTACCTAATGACGTCAGGGACTGCCGGACTTTATCACAATTAAAAATTAAATTGGAAAATTTTGTCTTAATTAATGTTTTTAGGTATTGCTAGAAGTGTTGATTTGTGTTTTTTTCTTTCTTTTTCTTTTTTAATCTAGATTAAAATTGCAAGTTTCTTGTTTATGTTAGTTAATTAGTTAGGATACAATTAATTATGATACTTAATCACTCATTTAAAGTTTGTGTGACTGCAACCTGTGTATATTTTGTGTGGCTTTACTTTGTTTATAGTGTTTTTTTCTCTCTCTGTTTTTTGTGTAGCTTTATTTTGTATATAACTTAGTGTATTTTTTTCTCTGTTTATTTCTATTATTGTATTTGTATTCCTGGTGTTGTAGAAGAGAAGGCCTGATGTCCTTAACTACACCAGAATAAATAAATAAATAAATAAATAAATAAATAAATAAATAAATAAATAAATAAATAAATGTTTGTAAACTAGGTTTCAGGTTAGGTTCGTAATCAGTGTAGCCAGACATTGTGTGTATGTTTAGTCAGCAGTCCCAAGACTGGTTGAAACCTCATAAGTGACACCAATAAAACATCACTCATGAGGCAACTAAACCAGAAGTTAATGGGGGTATGGTGGCCAGTTCTGGACATTATGTTAATGAAATTCAAAGATTTCTGCAGAACATAAAATCCTGTATTTAGTTACTTCACAATAGATTTTTGACAACATTACACATTTAAATTTTAGTACAATCCGTAATCGGAGGAATAATTACTAGACACAGTCTGCTGCGTGTATAGTTTCATGACAGAAACCGGTTTATATTTACAAACAGTGGCGACTCGTGGATATTAGTTAAATTGCCAATTTAAATATTACATTTTCAAATGAAAAGCAAGGATTTACGAACTTAATAATTACAAATTATTGTTTTTAATATCATTTTCTTGTTCTAAGGCTGTGGACGAGACGCTCTATTACTTTTCACTCGGTAGAGATATAGTCCAAGCTCACATAACTTAACAGTTTCGGCACCAACTTCCTAGCTCTAGTGATAAGCAGGCTTCGAGACTTCGGACCCGATAGAGCAGTTCAGTGGGAAATCCGAATAACGAAGTACTGAGTATAGTGGTAAAGCGTACAGTGGGTGGGGGTACTGTAGAATGAATGCCAACAAATACGCAAAGGAAAACGCTCTGGATTTGAAGGTTCTGACGAATAATTTGGTTTTCATTCAAACATATTTTCAAACTGTGTCTGAAACTATTACACGGTTAGAAAAGTCAAAGCAAGAGATGCCGGAAGCCCTCAAATTAGTTCAGGAAATGACACAGAGAATTAATGAGACACCAAGTACACCGGTTACTGAACGTGTAAAACAGAAGTGGAAATCAGTTTTATGTAAAAATAACGGATATGGAACATTGTGTAGCATAAACAGCAAATTAGTGGACATAGAGTCACCCGAGAATAAAGGACTGTCTATTAGAGACTGCAATGATGTTGGGTTTTATCGTTTTGCTCCTATAAAGTCATGCGGCGTAGAGCGCAGCTTTTCACAGTACAAACTTTGGCAGATAACCGAAAAAGATTTACGTTTGAGACACTGAGAATGTATCTTGTAGTACATTGCAATTCGGTACTGTAACTGCACTTCCTAAAGACGACCAGTAGGATAAATGAAGAAATTAAAATTGCTACATGTTTATTTCCACCATTAACACTGTGTATAATTAAACACAAATGCTTATAACAGACAGGAAAATAAATGTTTTTCACATTCTTTTGACATTATGGGTCGATTTCTAAAACGAGGTGTATACCGCGGTCATGGCTTTAAACCTCGTTTGGACTTATAAAACGAGGTCTTTTTCATTTTTCTGAGCCACGGCTCGAAACCATGGTCTGTAGCGGAGACCACGGCTGGGGTAGGTTTAAAACCTCGGCTTCATGTGTACAAGATGGAGGTAGATGATCAGCTGCGTGATTATAGAAGGAAAATTTGTGTCTACAGGTATTAAATCTCCGGATTAGAGTGATGAGACACAGGGATAATCCTTTGTAACTATGCAACGACGATAATTTAAGGCAAATATTTCGATTTTCGAAGGAATCAACGCAAAATTTAGCAAGAATCTGCAACGAAATGCAGGAGGCGGTAGGTTGACCATTTTTTACACGTTCGTGTTGCTTTGAGGGAAGTAAGATATAATATTTTATATTAATTATACCTTTATGTCTATTAGACGATATAACTTAATTTTTAGTCTTTATAGTAGTTTTGGACATTATATTTAATACTCGAAAATGAAGTGAGCGTACAGGAATATGAAGCAAACGTGATTTTCTTTTCTTATTGTAAGTTTTATGCTACTGGGGCTTTCAACGTAGTAGGCCTGTTATATGTGAAAATAGAACCATACTACATTTTAGTTTCAATTGAAATTTTAATCCAGTTAATATTTAGGTTATTAATTCCTTAGAACCGGGTTTTCAGGTAATTAATGTTGGTAGTAGTTATGAACAAATGATAAAAATAACAACATAAATGCTCGATTTGTGCTAATTATTTGGATAATTTCATTCTGGTACCTAAAAATCCTATCCTTATTAAATACTAAGTAATGCTAGTATTTTAACGCACATATATTCTGTAAATTAGTAGATACAACAATACCTTAGCTGAGAACAAAAGAATGTGACTTACTGCAATTCATTAAAGATATTAATCCCTATGTTCATTTCTTTCTAATATCGACGTTTACGGGAATAAAAATCGATTCTTAGCTCGAACCTCCGTTTCTTCTCAAACCGCGTGTCGACTTCGCTTTAGAAATCGCATAAGGATTCAGAACTCGGTCGGGGTTTAAAAGCCGGGGTTTGGAACTACGATTTCGTCCGTGTTTTAGAAATCGACCCTATCATTTTGTAATGTATATTTACTTTCAGAATGTACATACGTGGTACAGTCATTAAGTTCTGACACTGACGCCTGAAGGGTAGGCACCCAAAAGAATCTGGATGTCTCAGAAGATGCCGCGTGATACGGCGTACACTTAAACAGATCGACATCCTCCCTCAATATAGTCGCCGTTGGCCGCTATGCACGTCTGCCAACGTTGATGTAACTGTTGGAACACCGCTGAAAGATGTTGGCAGGAAGATGCCGTATGGCTTCTCTTGTGGCAGTCATGACCTTTTCGGCCGCATAAAAATTACGCCCACGTAGGATTCATTTCATGAGGGGAAAGAGAAAAAAAATCGCATGGTGCGAGATCAGGTGAGTACGGAAGGTGTGGCAAAACAGCGACCTGTTGCCTTGCAAGTTCCTCTTGGACAAGGATGGAGCGATGTGCAGGGGCATTGTCGTGTAGCAACAGCCAATTCTTCCTATGCCAAAGCTCAGGACGCTTACGACGAATTGAATTGCGTAAACGGCCAAGAATCTCTTTGTAGAGCATCTTGTCTACAGTTGCACCTTGTGGGATGAATTCTATGTGAACAATTCCATTTGAATAAAAAAAAAAAACTGTTAAAGCATCACCTTGCCTTTTGACCTGTCTTGTTGCGGATTTTTCTGTCGTGGAAATAATGGCGTTTTCCAGGTGGCGGACTGTCGCTTCAGTTGCGGATCGTAAAGGAAACACCATGTTTCGTCTCCAGTTATGATCGGTTATAGCAGTTTCGCCTAATTTCTGACAGAACGTGACGTCTGCCCGTTGCTCAAACTGCAACATACTCGAGTTCCGACGCGCGCATTCAAATCACCGTCACAACAAAGACCGTAGTTCTGCTTACACTATATGCAACATAACTGTATGATGCTGGGACGAGAGGCTAACTGACAAGGTACCATATCACGGCGCCACCTATCCGTTCTATTGCACCACACCGCCTCTATGCCCTCAGTCTCAGAACTTAATGAATGTACCACGTATGTGTGTTCCCCCATACTACCGTACTCTACTCTAAATAGCAACGTTGTTACCTCAACACATCTCTATCTACCTGCAGCGAGTCAACAACCTATAGTGCATGCACAGTAAACTTATTGCATCGGGTCCCAAGTCTCGAAGCCTGGTCATAAGGATGGAATTCTACCGCAACTCACAGCACACATGAACATTGTTATATGTTGTCCGCTGCCTTACGAACCCACCGAAGCCCCTCGTCCATGTTCTCCTGGATCTCGCACTCGGAGAAAATCCTGCTGACAATATTCCTAAGAAAGTGCTTGACGGACGATGATTTTCCACAGTGGTCCAGCACTTCATCGAGGAACTTCCTGACGCGAGTTTGGATCCGTGCCATGTGTCTGCAATCGTTGGAAAATGCATCCGATATCGACTCCAGCATCGACGTAGTTCTGGATGAAACGCACTTGAAGCCAGTCCATTCTAGAAGCCAACCCATGCCCCGTTTGTCGTCGCTGATGTCCTCATCTTCACCCAGAAGCATCAAATCCGGGCTGATATTTTCATGCTCGTTCTCGGCGCTGTGTAGGAAATCAAACAGATCAGCTGCTGACTCACGTGTAGTGCGAGTGCGAGACGGTGAAAGGCGGTCCAGCAAACCCAGGACACCTGCAAACACGTGCCAAACTATATGATCTGTATTGCGTTTGAAGGATAGAGAGGGTTGTCTTATCGGAGTTTTAAACCAGTGGCACATTCACGGTGCTGGTAGGACATCGTGCATGCGTCTTTTTATTTAATACTAGCTGAAATAACCCGTCGTTGCCTGTGTTTTCCTTTCTCCTTCTATTTTTAATTAAACTGGTTGTTAGGCTTTTCGGAAATGTCGGAAATCCAACTACAGACAACCAAAACGAATTGTCTTTACTAAGCTTTCCTCATCCCTAAAGATGAATCTTTCCATAGCGTTCACGTACTTGAATTAATGAAGTTGTTAGCCAAATGCCTGCCAGGGTTAACTCAATTAAATCACCTATTGATCAGGCATCGAAAAGAAAACATTTCGTTATGTGCCTTACATTCAACTGTTTTTTAAATATATTTGTTTGTTTTTATTTATTTATTTGTCGACCTGGTTGGCGAGTTTGTATAGCGCTGACCTTCTATGCCCAAGGTTGCGGGTTCGATCCCGGGCCAGGTCGATGGCATTTAAGTGTGCTTAAATAACTCCTGCGGGACAAAATTCCGGCACATCCGGCGACGCTGATATAATCTCTACAGTTGCGAGCATCGTTAAATAAAACATAACGCCATTTATTTATTTATTTATTTATTTATTTATTTATGGATTTATTTATTTATTTATTTATTTATTTATTTATTTATGTATTTATTTATTTTTTTAATTATTTATTTATCCATTTACTTACTTATTTATTTACTTATTTATTTATTTATTTTTTTATTTATGTATTTATTTATTTATTTATTTATTTACTTACCTACTTATTTATTTATTTACTTATTTATTTATTTATTTATTCATTCATTCATTCATTCTGACGTAGTTAAGGCTATTAGGCCTTCTTCCACACCACCAGAAATACGAATAAAATAATAGAAAATCAAACTATGAACAAAGTAAAACCAAACGAAAATATATACAGGCTACAGTCACACAACCTAGATTGTCTAGATTTTGGCCTTCATGATGTATCAACAATGTTATTTCATGTCGTGTTATTTTTCCATGGCCTCATGGAAGTCGATGTTGAATACAACAGACAATAATAAAGAACAATTGACTGTACAAAATTGTATTTTAATATTATACATCAATGTTTGACCGTACTTATTTTTATTATTTATCTTTTTAATCAATTTAACATCCATTTGTCCGATTTTAATGTAGCCTATGTTCTTCTCCTGGTTATGAAGGTTAAATGTGCAAACTTTGGCACATATCGGTCAAAGCGTGTAGATTTGTATAGAGTACATACATACATACATACATACATACATACATACATACATACATACATACATACATACATACATAGCCACATTGACTTTTATATATAAGATGAAAATTTAGTTAATTAATTAACGAGTGAACACAAGGTCGTAGTCCTCCTCTTTGCGACGCTGTCCACATTATCTACATAAAGGTCCATTCACAATGAAAATTAAACATAACCGTAACATAAACACAGAAGTTTGCGCCCAGGCTACCAAATGGGATCATTCACAATGATTCACATAAGCATTGACATGAACATTACCGTAAGACGTTAACATGAAAGTTTGCAAACTCCAAACTTTCATGCTTATGCTTACGTGATTTGCAAACAGAACACAATCGTGGAGCGCTGAAGTATACGACAGAATATGAGGAAATGACGTCGTTGTTACGTTTCCATGGTTACCAAGTATCTTAGCGGTTTTGTTTATGTTCCCATCGTGAATGTTCTTGATTTTACCGTAACGTTTACATTTTTTAGTTAACGCTTACGTTATGTTTAATGTTCATTGTGAATGAGCCTTCACGTTCATAACTGTGAACCGTTGGCGAGAACGGCTTGGAGAAGGAACGGATCAAAGTATCCAATCCATGAAGCTTACGAGAATGACCTTTAGAACAACCCCGTGCCCGGTTTACGTTGGATTTTTCAGTTCGGCTTTTTTTCCCCCTTAACAACTCTACTCAAAAAAGTTAACTAATTCTAATCGCTTTCATAGTTCTATCATACACTTTACTGACACCTATCATAAGTTTACAAGACCTTGCGTCGTCATATGTTTTCTGAAAGAGCTCGTGAACCTAAAATTAAACAACAAATATCATCAGCCCCCATTTATACTTACAACATACTTACTTACTTACATACTTACTTACACCATACTTACTTACATACTTACAACATACTTACTTACTTACAACAAACTTACTTACTTGCTTACTTACTTACAACATACTTACTTACGTACTTACTTACTTACTTACTTACTTACTTACTTACTTACTTACTTACTGGCTTTTAAGGAACCCGAAGGTTCATTGCCGCCCTCACATAAGCCCGCCATCGGTCCCTATCCTGAGCAAGATTAATCCAGTCTCAACCATCATATTCCACCTCCCTCAAATCCATTTTAATATTATCCTCCCATCTACGTCTCGGCCTCACCAAAAGTCTTTTTCCCTCCGATCTCCCAACTAACGCTCTATATGTATTTCTGGATTCGCCCATACGTACTACATGCCCTGCTCATCTCAAACGTCTGGATTTAATGTTCCTAATTATGTCAGGTGAAGAATACAATGCCTGCAGTTCTGCGTTGTGTAACTTTCTCCATTCTTCTGTAACTTCAACACTCTTAGCTCCAAATATTTTCCTAAGCACCTTATTCTCAAACACCCTTAACCTCTGCTCCTCTCTCAACCCGAGAGTTCAAGTTTCACAACCATACAGAACAACCGGTAATATAACTGTTTTATAAACTCTAACTTTCAGATTTTTCAAGAGCAGACTGGATGATAAGAGCTTCTCAACCGAATAATAACAGGCATTTTTATATTTATTCTGAGTTTAATTTCTTCCCGAGTGTCATTTATATTTGTTACTGTTGCTCCAAGATATTTGAATTTTTCCACCTCTTCAAAGGATAATTTTCCAATTTTTATGTTTCCATTTCGTACAATATTCTGGTCACGAGACATAATCATATACTTTGTCTTTTCGGGATTTACTTCCAAACCTATCTCTTTACTTGCTTCAAATAATATTTCCGTGTTTTCCCTAATCCACAGCCTCCATTTACAGTAAAATAAAATAAACTCTTCTTTGATCACAGATATCGATGTCTAAAATGTGATACCTCGTATTTGTGAATTTGCAAGTGACTCATAAAATAGTTTTAAAAAGTAATTTCACTCATAACAAACAAACTTTTTCTGTATGTTTCTGGTTAAATATTATTTAACTGCCCAATTTTGTGAACATAATAATAACGTAGTTATTCTAAGTAATAGTATAGCTTAATTAAATTACCAGTTTTGAAGATACGAGGGATCATTTCTTAGCCATCGATATCTCTGATAGTGCAACAGTAGCCTAATTTATTTTGAACCCTCACTATCTCTGCACCAGAAGCAGTAATGTCTCTAACGCTATCGATGACAATCTCTCTCTATCTCTGAAACGAGCTATAGCGATGCGTAACAAATTTATGTTATTACAACAAACATTCATCTGATTTCTATTGTTAGTAGGTTTATTTCTGACATAGTTAGTGCTAAAACATAGCTTTTGTTTTTGTAACTGTGTTGAACCTTCAGCTTTCATCGTTCTACCTGAATGCATTCCAGGCTCATGATGAGTCCTTGAGATGCCGTATGTGTTGCGTCCTAAAGCTGGCACGACCAGAAACGTGAGCTGAAAATAAATAATTGTTAAAATTACATAATAATTGTCTTTACATTAAGCTACAGTTCTCGTTTGATATAGGAAATGCTTTTAAATTCAATACCAGAGCGCGGTTGCTAAGTGCCACCGTTTCAGCACAGTTCAGGAAGGTACCTGGTCCCAACGCTACAGCCACTCACCGTTATTCCCAGGAAGCAGGTCCCTGATGTGCGCATATTGCAAGTCTTGGCTCTTCGCATCAGAATTGTGGGCAAGTGCGCAGACTCTGCCGTGCAGTGACTGTCACCCAATTCCTTGCGCAACTCGAGTTAGAAATTACTGCTTGCATTAAAAATTAATCTTAATGTTCTAGAGTGCTGCTGGGTTGCAGTGGCGGTTTGTAAATTGTCCAGTGAATGCAATTGATTCTATAACAATGTCTTCCAAACAACATAGTTGAATCTAAATAAGTCACATACATACAAATAAAACTTGTCTGTATTCATCTAAGTAGTAAAGTGGTTTTGGCCATAACAGTAGCAGTACTGGTGGAGGTGGTAGTGGTAATATTATTACTGTAGTTATTATTTTTAATGTCATTCTTATTATTCTTAGTAGTGAACTGTGTTTGTAGTCAGTGATGTATGCAATAGAGCAGTGATGTCAGAGCAAGCGCATTTTTCTGATCTTAACGACGTGCGCGGGCATTAAGGGCTAAGTATGGAAAGAGGAAGGGTTGTGTATGCGAATAAGCAACCTGTTGGATTAAGAAAACAGTGGTGCACAAACTTCAAACGGAACGTGAAATTTTATGTCGTTATTTTTATATGACTTATTTCTGTTTAATATTATCTATATTGCCTGTAAAACAAAAGTACTAACACTGATTTCTTAATATTGCAGTTGTGTTTTAAATCTTAATAACATAATAGAGAGTTAAGAAGGAATATTCACTTAAATTCCATAGTAGTATAATATTATACTGTATTAAGTGGATGAAACACATCATTCATAAAGAAAGTGATATTCCAAAGAAGAGATTGAGTATGACATGATAAGTTGGAATTTATATTGATGGAATCTTTAGCCTTATAAAGTAATCAATAAACTAATCAAAACAATATTACAGTACAAAGCAAAGTTACCTAGGTACTGTATCTGTTTTAAGTGTAACTAATATTACATAACAAAACTCTTATCGCATTATGCTTTTAAGGTGATATTTGTGAGCAACTTCCTATCATCAGAATATTAAATTATTTTCTCGAAATCTGCTGAAGCTATAGAGCTGACATTTTTACAACACATGGGACGTATCTTTTGCTTATGATGTAACAGTAGTTGCTTTGTTAATTCATTTCCTTACAAACAATTTCCATGCCAATAGTTTCAAAAATTTCAATACACCATCTTCAGTAATACGTATTTACGGTATATTAAATTTACGAAAACATTCTGTAAGGCTAATAAATAAATAGGCCCATACCTGAAAATTTCACTTTTCTACAAAATAAGGTTGAGAAAATATTTCTTTTGAATAAAAAAAATCAAACTTTTCAAAATGAGCATTAAAATTAAAACTTACATTCTTATAATGCACTTATACTTCTCAGGCAAATCTAAAAATTACCATGGATACAGTTTTAATAAGTTCTCTTCCCTTTATCTATTGAATCAGTGCTGGCCATCCCTGTATATAGCTCGACCAAGCGGCATATACCACCTCTTTCGTCTGTCTCTTTTTTTCCGCTGTAAAGTTCTCAGATTCTCCTGAGCTCTAAAGCGCGCGCTTGCTCCTATGGGCATCAATTGACATGACTGCAATAGAGGATAAAGAATCTGCCATCTTACTCCATAATCTTCTGTCTTGGTTGCCTCATGAGTAATGCCCAGTCTTCGGACTGCTTACTATATTTCCATACATTATTATTATTTTGTTCGCGATCTCCCCATTAACTGCCCTTCGGACCTATGGGGGGGGGCATAGGTCCATGGTTCAGAATGGCTGGTGTAACACATATTCGTCCCTCTGCATAGAACGATGCAGAAAGTTCTGTGGCAGAAAAAGACAAGCATTTATACATAGATTTCCTGCCAGCCAAGTTCTAGCATAAAAAGCAATGTTAAAGTTAGTGGATAAGTTTAATAAAACAGCCTGACGGGCAAAGAAAACGAAGACAGCATCTGGTTACAGAAGAAATACTTGATGAATTAGGAAAATCCTTGGAACTTAGTTCCCGAAAATCTTTCTAGACTTGATGTACGTCTTCAGTATGAATATTCGAAGACACAGTGAATATTTCACCATTGTACAGGGACATCATTTTATTTTTACCAACATTTTTAATATTAATTTGGCTATACCTTTAGAGAACCGGAAAAACCGTTTGCTACCCCCTTCCACGACTGTAGTTTGATGATACTGGAGCAAAACACAAACAAATCACTCTACCAGGTATAGAAGGGAAGAAAAGTAGTTCATCCATTTACGTAAACTAGGAAATATCGCGATTTTGAGTTCGATAATTTTCATTAGGTTTTTGTTTAATCAAAATACAGTACAGTATTAACAATGAGTGTTTTTACTCACGAACTGAGTTATTCATGCGAACGTATTCATTATGCAGTGTATATTATACTGTCTACAGCACATTAGCGTACAATATATACGAAAAAGTTAAATTGAAAAAAATCATAATATGGATATTTAAAAAATTTTTTAAAATGGTGGCCGTTCATTTCGAAACAGGCTTCAGTTCTTTTGTGCATATTATCGCACTATAGACTATTGTACCTAATTCCAATTACCAGTTTCGTCCTTCGTACTAGTAACTCATGTTCAAATAATGCTGTATCTACTCTATAAAAGAGTACCTTACGTACTGTAAAGTCAGTCTTCACTTCTGCCCGATTCGAAAAGATAAAATTACTCAGACATGTTATCTACTGTCCGTCCAAGTGGTTTTGCCGCAGGATCGTAGAAAGGGTGGAAATCACGTAACAGTTAATTATTTAACGAGGCCCTTTTATTTAAGTTATTTTAAACAGTTGTATAATATTACGTAGACGTCCAATTCCTAACAGAAATTAATGTTTTTAGAAAAGAGCTAAGACAGCCCAGTTTTTACAGAGGGGCGAACAGAAGCAGGTGGGGGAAATCGGGATGCCACGTAGGCAAACGGAAAGTACCTGTGCGAAAATATGATTCAATATTGAAAGCTCTTTCGTCACTGGAAAACGCGAAGATATTTCTGGAATGTACTATACTCACTAACTCAGTGCTGTTTACTATATGCGGCCTTGATTCTGTGTGGAGGACAGTTGGAACTTCGTTAGTAGAAGGGGTGGGAGTGAAGTACATTCAAAAACTCAGGTACAATAAAAATTGAAGTAAAAATAAAATGATGTCCCTGTACAACATTACTGTACTCTATAAAGAAATCTTACTCACAACTGCACAACACAGCTGTCCTACTCGATGAGATCGCGACCGACTGCAGGCGGGAAGAGCGCCGCGCTTTTATGGAGGGGAATGCCAGCGACTGTACGGAGCTGTGGCCGTCAGGTCGAACAGTGCTTCGGGACTTTTAAACTGACCGCTCTGTATAATCATTTAGATATACAAGGTGGAAGTGAAATAACCCTGCGGATTTTCAGAGCGAATATGTAACGAAAGAGTGTAACACCGCAGTCTAGTATATACAGTCACGAAGCTTGAGTTGCTGAGGGTACTAGGAACAATAGACTGTGCCGGTACTATTTCGCTATCTGTAATAAGGCGATAGTAGCGATCCTAGTGGTTAGCAACTATTTATGGATGCATATTTACTACGTATTGAGCTTCGTGACTGTATATACAAGATAGTGGTAATACCATATTGGTGGAAAGTTAATAATGTCTTTTTCAAAATTTATTGTTCCTCCTGCCTATTTTAACTGTTTATAAATGCCTAAACATCAGGGCTCTAGTCATAACTTTGCGAAGAAGACTTGCTGGGAACCTGCGTCCTTTATCCAGGATGATTTTAATTAAATTTTTCTCTTTTCAGGTAATACCCCGACGACTTCCTGTTCGTAAGCAGTAAGTACCCTTGACTGCCATATCCTGTGCTCTAGACATGCCGATAGCGTGCGCGCTGGCGGTGCACATCACTTTGGATGCCGCAAGCCATACTTAGTAACAGTTCACGATGTATTATTATTATTTAAAAGTCATTTAAATATGCGCTCCTGCATATATGACTTGCATCGTTTCAAATGCAGGTAGTGAGGCCGTAGAAAAGCATTACGAGAGGGGTTCGGCCGGCGCCGTGGATCGTGTCCCGGCATAGCTCAGTTGGAAAGAGCGCTCAGCACGCAGAGCTGAGAGGTCCTAGGTTCGATTCCCGGTGCCGGTACGAATTTTTCTCGTATTAAATAGTAATTATTATTATTATTATTATTATTATTATTATTATTATTATTATTATTATTATTATTATTATTTAATTCCTATTTAATTTACTATTTGCAGACGATCAAGTAGTAATTGCCCAAGATCTTTTTGATTTAGAATTTATGGTCAAAAGATTAAACAAATTTTATGAATCCTAGGGTCTTTCTATAAATTATAAGAAGACAATATTTGGCCATTAATACTAAAAGTAGTGATAATATTGTTATGGATGATGAAATTGAAATTAAACAAATTAAGCAGGCAAAATACCTAGGTACAATTACAACTAAAGCAGAAGGTATTTGCGAAGAGGAAATAAAACACCGAATTGAACAAAGTAAAAAAAATTATAACATGTTTAAATTCTATATGGTGGGGTAAACATCTTTGGAAGGATACCAAAAAATATATTGGCAAAATGTTAGATGAATCTGTATTAAACTACGGAAGTGAAATATGGGTAACGAATGCATATTATAGAAAAAACATTTTTGCCGTAGAAATGGATTATTTGAGGCGAAGTGCTAGAGTCACTCGTTTGGATCACATTAAAAATGAAGAAATTAGGCACAGAATGGATGCTGAAGAGACAGTGTTAAATAGAATAGAAAATAAGAGTCTGAAGTGGTTTGGTCATCTGATGAGAATGGGCGAAGATAGATGGCCTAAACAAATTTACCAGTGGAAACCTCCAGGAAGAAGAGGAAGAGGTAGACCAAAAAGAACTTGGGACAACGAAGTAATGGAGGTCATGCACCAGAGGGGGTTGAGGACTGGAGACGCACAAGACAGAAGGCTTTGGAGGATTGGCGCAAGAGGACGGCAGTAGCTGTAGAATCCTGAATATATTATTATTATTAGTATTATTATTATTATCATTATTATTATCATTATTATTATTATCATTATTATTATCATTATTGTTATTATTATTATCGTTATTATTATTATCATTATTATTATTATTATTATTATTATTATTATTATTATTATTATTATTATTGGAAGTAAATCCCAAAAAGACTAAGTATATGATTATGTCTCGTGACCAGAATATTGTACGAAATGGAAATATAAAAATTGGAGATTTATCCTTCGAAGAGGTGGAAAAATTCAAATATCTTGGAGCAACAGTAACAAATATAAATGACACTCAGGAGGAAATTAAACGCAGAATAAATATGGGAAATGCCTGTTATTATTCGGTTGAGAAGCTTTTGTCATCTAGTCTGCTGTCAAAAAATTTGAAAGTTAGAATTTATAAAACAGTTATATTACCGGTTGTTCTGTATGGTTGTGAAATTTGGACTCTCACTCTGAGAGAGGAACAGAGAGTGAGGGTGTTTGAGAATAAGGTTCTTAGGAAAATATTTGGGGCTAAGAGGGATGAAGTTACAGGAGAATGGAGAAAGTTACACAACACAGAACTGCACGCATTGTATTCTTCACCTGACATAATTAGGAACATTAAATCCAGACGTTTGAAATGGGCAGGGCATGTAGCACGTATGGGCGAATCCAGAAATGCATATAGAGTGTTAGTTGGGAGGCCGGAGGGAAAAAGACCATTGGGGAGGCCGAGACGTAGATGGGAAGATAATATTAAAATGGATTTGAGGGAGGTGGGATATGATGATAGAGACTGGATTAATGTTGCTCAGGATAGGGACCAATGGCGGGCTTATGTGAGGGCGGCAATGAACCTCCGGGTTCCTTAAAAGCCAATAAGTAAGTAAGTAAGTAAGTAAGTATTATTATCATTATTATTATTAGCCTATTATTATTATTATTACTATTATTATTATTATTGTTATTATTAAAGTGGTGCTTCATTGACATCATGGGCCGTTAGAAATTCAGTCAGTGATACAAAAAATTGTTGTAAACTTAACGAAATGAAGAGAGAGAGAGAGAGAACTAAACTAAACACAGCATATCCTGCATGAAATGTTATTTGCGGTGCAGTTATTGTAACATGGGCTCCTGTTGTGAAGGCAGGACCTCCAACGTTTCGTGACAGCCACTTACCTGACTCTGATGCACGAAGGGCATTAATACGTCGCCTGTTAACCGTTGCCCCATGCTTTAACTCGCCCACTAATGTTGAAAACAAATCATTGCCAATCATCCGCCCCTGAGCACGACTTCTACTCTTTCAGGTGCGAGCTAATGTTTTTCTGTATATATTATATTTTATGTTACAATTATTAGCAAAATAATAAATAAATAAATAAATAATTAAATAAATAAATAAATATATCAATAAATGAATAAATTAATAAATTAATTAATTTACAGCTTCACCGTATTGACAAAATAGGCCACATTCGCTACACAAAAAGAAAAGAAAAAAATTGGCGACAGGGAGGGGGTTTTACTGGTACAGTTTGGTTCAGTGAAAGCCGGCAGAAATCAAACAGTAGGGGAGACTCGGCTATTTCCGCAATATTAAGAAGTAAATCGATCATATTTTTATAGAAATGTTCATTGAAAAATATTATCAAGGTATGTAGACATGGACGAAACCTTTCATTACCAAATGAGATAAAGAGACCTATTAAAATGCAAACATATTCAGTTGTACATACATTACAGTTGAAGAAGAACAACTCGGGCAATTCCGCAACAGTGCGGATAAATCTGCAATAGGACTTTGGTAATTCCGCAGTAGTAAATAATTATAAAAATACATTATGAAAGTAACATAAAAGGAACAATTTATATGTAACAGTGCTCACTTTCTTTGTAGCTGTGTAGCAAAACACAAAAAACAGCCAACTTTCGATGTTTCACTGTATTGCCGACAGAGGTGTCGCCCAATACCCTTGATTTTTTTCTGAGCACTGCAGAGGACATGCCTCCTGTTGAAAGCCTCAGTTCTGTTCATTCAAACATGTGGCCACTAGTGTTTTCCTCTCTTTTTTTCAACCATCTTCTATTTCATTTCGCCTCTTGTTCTGAACAGGGGCGTATATTGCAGATGTTCAAGGTGTGCCCTGGACACCCTGTAAATTCGGCAATCTCATTTTTTATTTTAAGTTGTTTTATACAGGGTGTTTAAAAATACGGGGCATAATTTCAGGTATGTATTTCCCACATGTAGACAATCAAAATAGTTCATTACAACATGTGTCCGGAAATGCTTTATTTCCGAGTTATGGCCTTCACAACATTGAAATTCACCGGAACGTTTTTCTTTCCGCAGGTCGTTGCCGTCAAAGGAGACATTAAGAGGGCACTCTGACAGTTCATTCCGAGGCGAAGGTTACATTCAGTGTTGTGTAGGCGTTAGACTGTGCGACATGTATTCAAATCAAGAGCTGGCAGAGATACACTTCATGTACGGTAAGGCGGACGGCAATGCTGCGCTGGCTCGTCGTTTGTACCAGGAGAGGTACCCACAGCGACAATGTCCAGATCGGAAGACATTTGTACGTCTCCATTACCGTCTGTGCGAGTATGGAAAATTTAACTCTCCTGGTTTGGGAAGGGGACGACCAAGATCTACAACTCCAGAAGTACAGGAGGAGATTCTTGAGGCTGTGAACATGACTCCTTCTATCAGCACACGAAGGGTAGCGTTGCAAGTCAATGTTCCTCATACGACTGTCTGGAGACTGTTGAAAGAGTAGCCTATCAATTGTATCCTTATCATTTGCAACGTGTACAGGCCCTGTCACCAGCAGATTACCCTGCACGAGTTAGGTTCTGTCAGTGGTTCTTGCAGCAGTGTGGTGTAAATCCGAACTTTCCTGCCTTAGTATTATTTACAGATGAAGCACAGTTCACACGAGATGGCATAACAAATTTCCACAATCGGCATGTATGGGCGTATGAAAACCCACGTGCAACTGTTCCATCTCATCACCAGGTGTGGTTCTCCCTCAACATGTGGGCCGGTATCATTGGTGATCGATTAGTTGGACCCCATGTACTTGTAAACAGACTTACAGGGCAGGCGTACACAAACTTCCTGGAAAACACCATACCTCATGTTTTAGAAGACACTCCACTGATCAATCGTCAACACATTCACTTCTTGCATGATGGCGCTCCTGCACACTTCAGTCGTACGGCTCGCCGGTACTTGGATCGAAGGTTTCCTGATCGATGGATAGGTAGAGGTGGCCCAATTGCTTGGCCTCCACGCTCACCTGATCTGAACCCTCTCGATTTCTACTTGTGGGGCCATTTAAAATCATTAGTTTATTCGTCTCCGGTGCCTGATTTGGAATCCCTTCGGAATCGAATTGTGGCATGTTCTGAGGACATACGCAATACTCCTGGAGATTGGGATCGTGTTCGCAGGTCAATGAGACATCGATGTGAGGTCTGTTACATCAATTACAGCTACTCAAAGGGCATACCAGAGATAATTTGGTGTTCGCAATCCTTCCAAAAGAAACACAATACTGGGACTGGTAAACAAATTGGAAACAACTGGATCTCTGGTGAGTGAAAAGGGCAAGCATCGTTGATCTAGGCTTCCCACGGATGTTGTTGACGTAAGAGCACGACTGGAGCAGTCGCCCAAAAAATCATTAAGGCGTTTGTCGCAGAAGACAGGGTACACCTACTCAATGTGTCAGAGAGCCTAAAGCCATATAGGGTTACGGTTGTTCATCAGCTACAGGAACCAGATAAGGATAAAAGATTGAATTGTTGTTGGTTTCAGACGTTCATTGTGCAAAATCCTGCCATATGTCCATCACATGGTTCACAGATGAAGCATGATTCCATTTATCCGGTTATGTGACGACCGAATAATTTCCAGGAACCTGTGGCCACCGAGATCTCCGGATTTGACAACGCCGGACAACATTTGCTATAGAGGTTAATAATCTCCCAAAATTCTTCTACATTTTAGGTATAATAAGTTGTCGCTAGCACAATTCGTTTTGAAACAATTAATGAAAGGAATGTGTCAGTTCTATACAAATCAGTCTGTAGAATAGTTACCGGGTTGTGGAACTTCAAGCAGGTTATTTTGCTGGCCATGCTTATTGTTTGATCACAAATAATGCAATTTTGAATAACGTTATTTGTAGTTGCCTCCTTTCTCCGGCATTTCCAGGGCAGTCATTGAAACAAGGTGACTAATTTTTAAGAAGTTGTGGTGCGAGTACTTTGAATAATATTTAAATGTCATTTTCTTTTAATTTTATGTCATTTTTCCGTTAGTTTAAGGGCATTTTAATGATCATATTAAGTAGATTTTTAGGTCATCAACATCCGCCCCATAGTTAATATTTATAAATAATACTAAATTATATATTAAAAATGGCAGTTAATGTTGACCCGATATTTCACTTAGGCCTATAATAATTGTGCGAGATAGACCAACTATATATTTTTAACAGAACACCCAAACTCCAGGTTCAGCATACGCCACTGGTTCTGAATGGTGGGTCTTGCACATTTACTTGGCGATTTGAAATACTCCCAAAAGAGAATTCATCAACCAGCCTTTACTGATGATGAATGTCTACCCAACGATCCTGCAGTAATTTTTCGAGAGAAAAATTGTTCCGGGGCCGGGCATAGAACCTGGGACCTTTGGTTTAACGTACCAACGCTCTACCAACTGAGCTACCCGGGAACTCTACCCGACACCGATCCAATTTTTCCCTCTATATCCACAGACCTCAAAGTGAGCTGACAACCGTCAAGCAACCAACTTCGAGTGCACATTAACTCCGTGTGACTTAAATTGTGGTTTTCTGTTAACGAACAGTGACGTGTATTATGCAAATCAAGATTTCAGGTATAACTCCCTGTAAAGTTGATTTGAATAATTTCGAGAGAAAAATTGTTCCGGGGCCGGGCATCGAACCTGGGACCTTTGGTTTAACGTACCAACGCTCTACCAACTGAGCTACCCGGGAACTCTACCCGACACCGATCCAATTTTTCCCAGGTTCGATGCCCGGCCCCGGAACAATTTTTCTCTCGAAATTATTCAAATCAACTTTGCAGGGAGTTATACCTGAAATCTTGATTTGCGATCCTGCAGTAGTTTTTCACATAATGCAAAAGAAATGAGGAAACAAATTGATTATCTAACTTCGTCTTAAGAGGAAAGAGTGAAACAAGTTTTAATTTTTGTAGACGACTTTATTGATGTTGTTCATGTAACAATTTTGGGCACATATCTACGAGTACATTTAAAATTGTTGACAACACTTGCCACAGACTTAAATCACAACTCAATTGAGGAGCGTTTTTGCAAAAGTCGATAGATGCAGAAATTTTTGAAAGTGAGTTACATATGGATATCTATGTTTTCTACCTCCGGAATCGATCTATGAAATCAGATTTACCAAAACTTGATTCATACCGTATGTTGAGACTACCAAACCTTCCAGGTTTTTTCGAAACTCGATAGATCCTTTCACTTAGTATAATTTCTTTAAAATCTTGATTTCTGCATATATCGACTTTTGCAAAAACGCCCCTCAATTACAAAATATTTATTATCACTCTTACAGTTACATTTCTATGACATAAAAAAATGTCAGTGCTGCAGCGTAAATGGTTCGAAACAAAAAGACTGATCGTTTATTTTCATTGATTGCGATTGAGTACATAAAGTTCATGAATTCCAAACTCTGTTTCTCATATTGCAATTAACAATGAGAGAAAAAAAGATAAATTCAATTTAGAAGAATAACTCTAGTTATTTTTTCTAGTGCATTTTACAATAAGAAGCAATAAGACACATTCTTTTATTGAGGTTTGCAACTTTCTTACGCATTCCTTTTTAAGAGGAACACAGAGATACACAATGCGCCTCATTACTTCTAACCCATTACGTCCGCAGGGATTAAATCTTCTTCGACAACATTAAGACCTCCTCCCATCCCGCCACCTAATCCTCCGCCACCTCCCACTCCTCCGCCATATCCACCGCCTATTCCTCCTCCGCCACCCATACCTCCTCCGAATCCACCACCTAAACCTCCTCCACCTCCCATACCTCTTCCGAATCCCCCGCCTAATCCTCCTCCACCTCCCATTCCTCCGCCATATCCACCGCCTATTCCTCCTCCACCTCCCATACCTCTACCGAATCCCCCGCCTAATCCTCCGCCACCTCCCACTCGTCCGCCATATCCAAGGCCTATTCCTCCTCCACCTCCCATACCTCTTCCGAATCCTCCACCTAATCCTCCGCCACCTCCCATTCCTCCGCCATATCCACCGCCTATTCCTCCTCCACCTCCCATACCTCTTCCGAATCCCCCGCCTAATCCTCCGCCACCTCCCATTCCTCCGCCATATCCACCGCCTATTCCTCCTCCACCTCCCATACCTCTTCCGAATCCCCCACCTAATCCTCCGCCACCTCCCATACCTCTTCCGAATCCTCCACCCAATCCTCCTCCACCTCCCATTCCTCCCCCATATCCACCGCCTATCCCTCCTCCGCCACCCATACCTCCTCCGAATCCACCAACTAATCCTCCTCCACCTCCCATACCTCCTCCGTATCCACCACCTAAACCTCCTCCACCTCCAATACCTCCCCCGAATCCACCACCTAAACCTCCTCCGCCTCCCATACCTCCCCCGAATCCACCACCTAAACCTCCTCCACCTCCCATTCCTCCACCATATCCACCACCCAATCCTCCTCCTCCTCCATATCCAGCGCCTAAACCTCCTCCACCTCCCATACCTCTTCCGAATCCACCACCTAATCCTCCTCCACCTCCCATACCTCCTCCGAATCCACCACCTAAACCTCCTCCACCTCCCATACCTCCTCCGTATCCACCACCTAAACCTCCTCCTCCTCCATATCCAGCGCCTAAACCTCCTCCACCTCCCATACCTCTTCCGAATCCACCACCTAATCCTCCTCCACCTCCTACACCTCCTCCGAATCCACCACCTAAACCTCCTCCACCTCCCATACCTCCTCCGTATCCACCACCTAAACCTCCTCCTCCTCCATATCCAGCGCCTAAACCTCCTCCACCTCCCATACCTCTTCCGAATCCACCACCTAATCCTCCTCCACCTCCTACACCTCCTCCGAATCCACCACCTAAACCTCCTCCACCTCCCATACCTCCTCCGTATCCACCACCTAAACCTCCTCCTCCTCCATATCCAGCGCCTAAACCTCCTCCACCTCCCATACCTCTTCCGAATCCACCACCTAATCCTCCTCCACCTCCTACACCTCCTCCGTATCCACCACCTAAACCTCCTCCACCTCCTATACCTCCTCCAAATCCACCACCTAAACCTCCTCCACCTCCCATACCTCCTCCGTATCCACCGCCTAATCCTCCCCCACCGCCCATACCTCTTCCGAATCCACCACCTAACCCACCTCCAACTCCCATACCCCTTCCGAATCCCCCACCCAATCCTCCTCCACCTCCCATTCCTCCACCATATCCACCACCCAAACCTCCTCCACCTCCCATACCTCCTCCATATCCAGCGCCTAACCCTCCCCCACCTCCCATACCTCTTCCGAATCCACCACCTAATCCTCCGCCACCTCCCATTCCTCCGCCATATCCACCGCCTATTCCTCCTCCACCTCCCATACCTCTTCCGAATCCCCCGCCTAATCCTCCGCCACCTCCCATACCTCCTCCGAATCCACCGCCTAACCCTCCCCCACCTCCCATACCTCCTCCGTATCCACTACCTAAACCTCCTCCACCTCCCATACCTCCCCCGTACACACCACCTAATCCTCCTCCACCTCCCATACCTCCTCCGAATCCACCACCTAAACCTCCTCCACCTCCCATACCTCCCCCATACACACCACCTAATCCTCCTCCACCTCCCATACCTCCTCCGAATCCACCGCCTAAACCTCCCCCACCTCCCATACCTCCTCCGTATCCACCACCTAATCCCCCTCCACCACCCATACCTCCGCCATATCCACCGCCTATTCCACCTCCGCCTCCCAAACCTCCTCCGAATCCACCACCCAATCCTCCTCCACCTCCCATACCACCTCCGAATCCACCACCCAATCCTCCTCCACCTCCCATACCTCCTCTGTACCCACCTACTAATCCACTACCTCCCATTCCTCCAAAACCACCTCCTAATCCTAGTCCCCCTCCCATACCTCCTCCGATTCCACCTCCCAGTCCTCCTCCACCGCCCATACCTCCTCCGAAAGGACCACCTAATACTCCTCCACCTCCCACACTTCCTCCGAATCCGCCTCCAAATCCCCCTCCACCTCCTATACCTCCTGCACCTCCATAACCGGTCCCTATTGGTCTCACACTACAAATTTTGCAAACCTGAAGTCCTCCAATTCCTCCTATGCCAGGTCCTGGTCCAAATCCCCCACCTCCCCCTATACCTCCACCTCCTCCAATACCCCCACCTCCTCCTACGCCAACCCCAATGCCTCCACCTCCTCCAATTCCTCCACCTCCTCCTATACCTCCACCTCCTCCTATACCTCCACCTCCTCCAATTCCTCCACCTCCTCCTATACCTCCACCTCCTCCTATACCTCCACCTCCTCCAATTCCTCCACCTCCTCCTATACCTCCACCTCCTCCTACGCCAACCCCAATGCCTCCACCTCCTCCAATTCCTCCACCTCCTCCAATTCCTCCACCTCCTCCTATACCTCCACCTCCTCCTACGCCACCTCCAATGCCTCCACCTCCTCCTATACCTCCACCTCCGCCAAAGCCACCACCAATGCCACTACCTCCTCCAAAGGCTCCTGCAGTACCGCCGCCTCCTGTTACACCTCCAATACCAGTTCCTCCTCCAAAGGCACCTCCAAATCCACCACCACCTCCAAATCCACCACCACCTCCAATTGCACGTCCAATGCCGCTACCTCCTCCAAACATATTTCCTAAACTGCCACCTCCTCCAAAGGTACCTCCGAAGCTACCACCTCCTCCCATTGTACCTCCTGGAATTTAAAAATTGATCAGTTTATTTTGGATTATAATGCAATACTTAACAAGACCTTTGTTACAAATCTAATTTACTCACCACCAAACATTCCTCCACCTCCCATCAACCCTCCTGCACCTCCCCCATATCCTCCTCCGAATCCACCTCCCCCATATCCTCCACTGAATGCACCTCCTCCTCCGAATGCACCTCCTCCTCCACCATAGGATATGAAAGCTGCAAAATTTCCAGTAAAGCAGATTTTGCTTCATGAAGACGCTCGCAGTGTGTGCCCACTATACATACATTTACTTATTAGGTTGAGTTTTTGTACTATCGCCCTGTTTATTTCGCCAATAAGACCTTCTCCATGTTATGTTATTTCTAGATGAGTTTGTTGAATAGTAGAGAAATGTGAACTTGAGACTGAAATACGCGCTCAGCAGAGTTCTAAAATGAAGTTTGATAAATACTGAAAAAGATTAGTCGAGGATTGTTTTATGTTGCTAAAATTTAGAAAATTTTAAAACATATGCTTCAAGGTCATTCTAAAGGTACGGTCACACGTCGCTACTTTTGCAGCGCTGCAGTACAAAAAACTGCGCAACTCTCGTACTGTGACGTGTGAACAACGGTGCGACCCGAAAGTAGCGGCTGCCGAACCTGCTGCCCGCTACTTTTCCATGCTGCGCGCAACTTAAAAGTAGCGACTGTGAACAGGGTTCTCAGGGTTGCAGCCGCAGCATTTTTGATATCGGTTTTGTTGAAACTTTTGCTGCGGTTGCAACCAGTGTTGCCACCCAAATGTGCCAATGATACTTTTATTGTTTGGATGTATTTTAATGTTAAATGTGATGAATATAAATTATTTGTAACAGTTATGAAATACACAACACAGTCTGAGCATAATTGGTGACGATATAATTCATTTTTTAAATTTTCCGTAGCGTAGTTCCAAACAGGAGGGTTGCCAACATTGATTACGTTAATATACTGTTGGTTTTCATTTAAGTATATAGGCGTTTTTGAAAGCTTTATAGTAGTTAGGACAGAAAAGCAAATAATAGATACGGAAGCTTTCGCATGAGTTTCTTAATAATGCGAACATAACCACAAAATGTATGTTGAGAAGTCAACACGGAGATGGAAACCTGCAGCATGACTGCGGCTGCAAAAGTAGCGCCTTGCGTGTGAACAGACTCGCAACCTCCAGTTGCAACTTTTGCTGCACTCGGGTTGCGCAGCACGAAAAGTAGCGTGCAGCGTGCTACTTTTGGCTTACGTGTGAACACGACACGCAACTTTTGCAGCTGCAGTAGAAAAGTTGCGCAACAAAAGTAGCGACGTGTGACCGTACCTTAAGCTACGTAAACTTACCTACTAATAGGGGAGGGTCTCCCAAATTGGACCAATTCCAACATTTTCTAATTTTTTGTCAAAACGGAAACACTTAAAATTTTCACTTTATCACCAAAACATACCTTGACATTTTAAAAACACACATGTAAAACTACAACACGTTACAAGTAACAGTTTAGAAGACAACACCAAACAAAATGTAATGATCTGCACTTGGTCCAATATGCAAGAATGATCTTCTAAATTGGACCTGGAGTTTTTAAATTGGACCACATTTATCATTCTTATGGCTTAGTTTATTAATGAGCTGGACGTTACATGAATTTAACTTTAACGATTATAGAACAATTTTATGTTGAACATTTAACACATTTTGCACAAAACTACTGAACACACTTTGCACAAAAGTACATTTTATATTAATCTTTGTTTTCGTCTTCATTTTAATCTTTTCCATCTTCATTGACTTTCTTGGTCTTATCTTCATCGTCTACGACTCCGTTTTTATCGTTGTTCTGGTGTTCATTTTTTTACATCGTCGTATTTGGTATGCATTTCCATCTTCATTATCATTTTGGTCCTCGACATCATTGTTGTCTTGGTACTCGACTTCATCATCGTGTTCATTCATCGTAATATCTTCCTTTATTTCCATTTTATCATCGTCTTCAAGTCCATCCACATCCTCATCTTTATCTTTCCCTTCATCCACATCATCGCTGTCTCTTGCTCTTTATCATCATTGTCTTACTCTGCTTCATCGTTGTCTTGTTTGTATCTTCATCATCCGTGCCCTTGCTGTACATCTTTATCTTACCAAAGTTTTTGTCTTTATGTTCGTCTTCATCATGGTATTTATTTCACAGTTGTTTTTGTTTTATCGTTATCGTAATTTTTATCTCGTATGCTGCCATTTTTCTTCAACTACATCGTCTCCGTCTTCATTTTCCTTCCCTTTATCTATTTATCTGTAATTTTATCTTCCAAGATCCACTCGAATGCCTTCCGAGGTTACGGCCGCTTAGCTGAAAGTTGTACCTAGTGCTCTGTATCTTACAAGATGAATTTCAAACTACACTTTACTAGGGCTGGTTGTTACTTTTGATGTGAAACACTCTCGTATTGTTATTTGGATTCATACATTTCATTACATAAGCAAAAAACAATATTATACATAAATCTAATAATGGTCCAATTAAAAAACCTTTTCGGTTCAATTTGCAGGAAAAAGTAAATTTATTTCTCTAGACATCCAACAAAACTTAAAAAAGGCAAAGATTTATGTAACTTTGCGAAAAGGTACGTTGTTGTACATACTACTGCACATTATTAATAAAAAATCCCTCACTCAACTGTCTTTTCTTAAATATCTTACGATAATGGTAACGACAATAACATCAGAAGCTTAAAAAAAATAATAAAACTGTGTTACTAAGTTTACATGATTGCCAACTGCACAATATTTACAAAATTAGATGAGGGAAGCTCGTAGTTCATAAATCTACCACTAGATGGTAGATACTGCATTAGGTTACTTGAAAAAACGATCGGTCCAATTTGCATGCCGGTCCAATTTCAGGTACTTTCCCCTATTGCAGTACAAATGTGTAAATCATTTGGAGAATAACTAGGCTATATAAAACAACATTAGTATTAGCTAATTGTACGGTGCTCTAAAACAAAGAAATTCCCACTGCGTGATATTGTTTTAAAACAAAATATTTAGGATTAGTGCTGTTCTCGTACTTTACCTCTGGACTGGCCCGTAGCGAGAAGCGAGATCTGCAACAGACACACGAAAAATGAGTCCTGTGTTCGTGCACCCACTTCTCAGTGCCGCGTTTGTCATTCGTGAGGGAGAATATTGCTAACATAGTGTTGTACTACAACGTGTTTCTAATAACGTAAATTCATATTTAAAAACATGTCAATAGAAGAAGTACCTGTTTCTAAATTATTCGGTGTAACTGTTAAATCATATTTTAATTATAAAGAACATGTCGGTCATATTTCTAATCAGATAGCTTCTCTCAATTCTAAATTATCGCAACACTGTAGCAGAAAACATTGATGTCTTGCTACTACGGCTACATCAGCAAACAGTATAATGACTTGGGATGCAGCAGATCCTTACCTGATAAACAGAAGTTTTACTGTACAGAGCAAAATAATATTGAAAACCATTTCTTAATTAAACTCGGCGATTTTTTAAAACTTTCATTGAAAGAACGGAGAATGTTGACAGTTTCCTATCGTAGCGAAATATTCTTTAAATAGACAACTGCATTGTACGTAACTATTTCTGATTGTATTAGATGAGTTCCTTACATAATAATGTTCATACACTGCACCTGTGTAATGGAAAATAAATTACTATTACTTACAGTCAGTTACTCCACAAGTAACTAATATGCTTGCTATCTCGTTGTAAGTTACTCATATATTTTAAGCAGTAAAGTAATATTACTTGAAGCAAGTAAAGAGATAGGTTTGGAAGTAAATCTCGAAAAGACAAAGTATATGATTATGTCTCATGACGAGAATTGTACGAAATGGAAATATAAAAATTGGAAATTTATCTTTTGAAAAGGTGGAAGAATTGAAATACCTGGGAGCAACAGTAACAAATATAAATGATATTCGGGAGGAAATTAAACACAGAATAAATATGGAAAATGCTGTTATTATTCGGTTGAGAAGCTTTTATCATACAGTCTTCTGTCAAAAAATCTGAAAGTTAGAATTTATAAAACAGTTATATTACCGGTTGTTCTGTATGGTTGTGAAACTTCGACTCTCACTTTGAGAGAGGAACATAGGTTAAGGGTGTTTGAGAATATGGTGCTTAGGAAAATATTTGGGGCTAAGAGGGATGAAGTTACAGGAGAATAGAGAAAGTTACACAACACAGAACTGCACGCATTGTATTCTTCACCTGACATAATTAGGAACATAAAATCCAGACTATGAGATGGGCAGGGCATGTAGTACGTATGGGCGAATCCAGAAATGTATATAGAGTGTTAGTTGGGAGGCCGGTGGGGAAAAAGACCTTTGGGGAGGCCGAGACTTAGATGGGAAGATAGTATAGAAATGGATTTGAGAGAGGTGGGATATGATGGTAGAGATTGGATTAATCTTACTCAGGATAGGGACCGATGGCAAGCTTATGTGAGGGCGGAAATGAACCTGCGGATTCCTTAAAAGCCAGTAAGTAAGTAAAGTAATATTACAGTGATTGCAATACGCGAAAAATTATTCTGTACAAATTTGTACAAAGTCACGTTTAAAGCGGACAATTTGTAGACCAAGTGAATTATTGTACTTTTGTAAATAAAAATGTAGGATATTACGACACAAGATAGTAAATGTATTATAACATCATGGAGACAAAGTTAGAAAACACGAGAAGAACGGGAAAATTTAAAGATATCCTTCGAAGAGAGGAGAGACATGAACCCCAAATCCAACACAGCAGATCCTTTTAAGATCCTACAGTTATAAAGGAAATCTTTGAGGGTGAGCTATGGCTACTAGTGGACACGTATCCTTAGGAAGGCAGTCATGAAGGCAGGGTAATTATTTTTGGCACGAAAGAGAAGTTACAATTTATTGAAAAACCACGAGTAGTTTGTAGAGGGCACGTTTGAGGTTGGTTCCCTTATGTTATAGTTTAGTCAATAGTACGCATAATGTTGATCTTAATTATCAGCAATAGTTGCGCTATTCGGAATTAAGGACTTTCGGAAGAAAAACTTTAGGCATTTGGTTTTCGGAAACTTGAAAATAGGCTTACAGCCTTTCGGGAAAATGTAACAGAGTCGTATAAAGTCTCTGCCTTCACAGAAAATAAATGAAATGCACTCATACTATAACATTAATTGAGGATTATAGCTATAGCCGAATACCATTCGTGGTCATAATTGTCTGTGATAATTTCTTTTAGTTTTAAATTGATAATTCTGGCCATGGGATAATTAGTTCTCGATCTTCCATCTCGAAATAATTATAATGACAAGAAAGATTCGTAGAGCTCAATGAAATTAAATAATTGATTAAATGGCGATCTTACTTGTGTTAATTGTGTAAGCATATGCGGCTTACAGCTGTTTCGGTGTTTCTTCACACCATCCTCAGAGTCTACTAGATCTCGGCGTCATCTGGAACTTTGCTGCATGTTGCGTGGGTGCGTTAGATTGTTGAAAAGTGTTGAAATGTGGTGTCAAATAGTGTGTGTGTTCTGAAATTGATCTGTGTGTTGAAAATTTGATCAGGATCGATTTCAGACCACACACACTATTTGACTCCACTTTTCAACAATCGAACGCACCCACACAACAGGCAGCGAAGTTCGAGATGACGCCGAGATCTAGTAGGCTCTGAGGATGGTCTGAAGAAACACCGAAACAGCTGTAAGCCGCACATGCTTACAAAATTAACACGAGTAAGATCGCCATTTAATCATCATCATCATCATCATCATAATCATCATCATCATCTTCCTAACAAGTATTAGGCCAAGTGGCCTGTTACGATCTCAAACTAGAATTTTCAGTCCATCTCTTCTTTGGACGGCCTAGAGATCTTTTGCCATACGGATGGTAATGAAACAGTGCTTTTGGAATTCTGCATCGATTCATTCGTTCGAGATGACCCTTCCACTGAAGTTGATATTTGCTGATGAACTGCATAATGGGTTCTATTTGAAGTTCTCGCATTATGTCCTCATTTTTTTTATGATCCTAGCGAGTATACCCAGCTGTTGCTCTCATGAACCTCATCTCACTTGCTGTTATTCTACTGACATCTTTATTCTTCACAGTCCACGCTTCGCTACCATAGCTTTAATACTGGCTGTGCTAAGGTTTTATACAAGCCTATCGCCATTTAATTAATTATTTATATTCAAGTGTTAAAAGTAGTGTACGAAAGATTCAACATGGATTCAATGAAATTATCAGAAAATTCTCAGAATTTGTAATATTATTGTTTATACAGAAGATCCGAAATGAAATTAAGGAAAACTGTGAAAGGATGTTCAACAGTATGCAGAGAAAGAAATGAACACTTAATAACGGAATTGGGTGTCCAAGATTCAGAAGAAAACTAACAAAATATATAATTGAATGGAGTGTACTCGTTACACTAGGGCCACAAAACTAGCATCGAAGTCATGAAGAAAGATGTAGGAAGATGGCGAGGCCAGAATAAGCAGTCAGAAGCTAATTCAGCGAAATACAAGAAATTGATAAAGAGACTGAAAGCCGGACTTAAAATGAAGTGAAGTTTAAAATTAAATGCAAGCATACTCACCAGCACCACGAAGGCGGCACCAATGCGCGGCGTCGCCATGTTCAGGCCTCCCTGCTTCTCTCAGAACGCCGTCCGGGGTTTTATAGGGCCGTAATCAGCCCGGCCGCCTCGACACGTTGAGGTCGTATCTCGACACAACGCCGTATCTGCTACGATATGCACCTTGCTTTTAATTTCCGTGATAATGTGTACAATTGATTGTGTACAGGGTGTGCAAAAGCAACGGCGATTTAAAGAGAGAAAAGTCTTTTACGAGAATTTTTCATATAATAGCGCCATTGTTGAAGATAAACACATCCACAAGGCGGATAATTGACTAGGGGTTTGAAATTACCCTCCTGCAGCACGAGTGTTACAGATCGAGCACGCCCTCCACAAGTCCGCTTTTAATTCCCGGTGTTGATTGCAAGTATGGGGGATGAGCCATCTTTCCATCTTCCTATCTTAGGACACCTGGTGGCTTGTGAGTTCCGTTGATATCACAAGAGATGAGAGAAGGGTGTCCACATGTTGGATTTGCTAGAAAGTGTGAGCCAACTTCACTGATTCTTTCTTAGGGGAGCTGTTGATTTTTTTTTAATTGGGTTATTTTACGACGCTGTATCAACATCTCAGGTTATTTAGCGTCTGAATGAAATTAAGGTGATAATGCTGGTGAAATGGGTCCGGGGTCCAGCACCGAAAGTTACCCAGCATTTGCTCGTATTGGGTTGAGGGAAAATCCTGGAAAAAACCTCAACCAGGTAACTTGCCCCGACCGGGATTCGAACCCGGGCCACCTGGTTTCGCAGCCAGACGCGCTGACCGTTACTCCACAGGTGTGAAGGGAGCTGTTGAGTAGAGTTGTGGTGTGTATGAAAGATTTTCTGGTATGAATAATTGAGGACTGTTTTTGCAAAACTTGCTAACTGCAAAATTTGCAAAATTGAGATTTTGATGGATTCGTTAACATAAGGCAGGCCTCTACATGATGTTAAAGGCGTCTTAGTAAAATTGGATTATTTCTCTTCTTTGTAGTGTGTCAAAGTGTGATCGTTTTTTCAAAACTTGCTTTCTCCTAAGTGAGAGTTAGCAGCAAAATTTGCTTACTATAGTGTTTTGTCTCTTCTGTAAAATTTGTTTTTTTTTTTTTTTTTTTTCAGTTAGCAAGTTTTGCAAAAACGGTCCTCAATTGTTGACAGCAGTAAAAACGTCGGTCCTCCTTGGAAGTATTAGATATCAAGTAGCTGGTGAGAAGTGGAAATTTGGAAATTATCGAGGTTCTTTTGGTTGTGTGAAAATTGGATCTGTTCCTCAATAAAGTGAGGTTGATTCTGTTGATAATTTCCTCGGAGCTAGATGAAAGATAAGGAGGTTTAACTTGTAATTTCTTTGAAACAGTGTGAACTGGATTGGAAAGTTAATTTGGCAAGAAGTTTTTGCTTCTAATGCTGTAATTGGAGATTACTCACTGGAGCAACTACAGTTGCTATTGATACAGCTATGCATACGTTCCCACACTCTCAATCTCAGCTCAACTGCGATTTCTGTTGATCAACTTAGTTGATAGGAACTGAGTGTGTTATGTATTTTGGTGATGCAGTTGATAGTCGAATTTGTAGTCACTAAACTCGAAGTTGCTCCGGTGTGATAGAAGCAATTAATCTGCAACTACAACTCAATTTCGAATCGGTTGTCGCTAGAATTGCTCCAGTGAGGAAGTTCCCTAAGTGTAACTTCTCCAATTTAATAAACCCTATTTCACCCTGAGGTATATTAGGGTTATAGTTGCCATCAAAATACATATTTTATAACCAATAAACACTAGTAAAGTTACAGTATAAAATAGTGGTCACAGTTACAATTCACATGAATTATGAAGAAGAATGCACCGTTTTTCATTAAGGTGCATTCTTCTACATAATTCATGTGATTTGTAACTGTGACCACTATTTTATATTATCACTTTACTGTTGTTTATTGGTTATAAAATATGTGTTTTGGTGGCAACTATAACCCTAATATACCTCAGGGTGAAATAGGGTTTATTAAATTGGATAATAAAAAAAGTGTAACTTTTCCAGCTACGAAAGATTGGATAGATGTCTGGTCCACACCGTGCTGGAGTAAAGACAATGCAGTGGACGATTATTCGGAAGGGATGTCAGTCAAATGGATTCCACCGTCTGTAGCGACTCCGACTATTACAACGACTTTTTTCAACTGAGGACGGAAATGGAAACGGGGTGAACAGCTGTTCCCATCAACAATGTGAGGAAGGTCCAAACCTGACATCTGAATCTCCGTAATTTCCTGATATCAGATGAGACGGTTAGCTAGATGTATTAGTTTTGTTTTTAAACGACTCTGTGAACCGATTTCTGTTGGTCGAGGATGCCTAGGGTGAGACCAGAACCTTCAGCTGTTGGTGTTTCAATTTAGTTACTGCTAGGCAACTGTCTGGCCCATCTCTGTGCTACTTCTGGACTAGTAGGCCTGCATGTCAATTCATCTCGTACGGCGTTAATACGTAAACAGAGCTTTAGATGTCAGTACAGTACATGCTAGTCGGATAATAAATGTATTATGGAACAAAAGACAGCAAAATATTTTCTTGCAACGTCTTTCCAACCTGGATACAGATCACTGTTTCCAAACAAAACAATAATAGTACATTATGCAACGAGCATATAATGATAGCAATTAAGACGCGAGTAAGTTTGTTTATGAAACTCGCTTGCGCTCGTTTCATAATTTTCATACGAGCGTCTTAATTACCATTATAGGCAAGTTTCATACGACTTTTTATGCTCGGCCATATTTATAACTTGAAATTATTCATAAGTATTCATGTTATTCTTACCTGACTGGGGAGCGGAACTGACCTTGTGCATAGCTCGTTAATTGTGAAATGTGCGCAGACGCGAAAGTATTGATTTTTCCGAGAAACAAATGTCATAGACCTTGATATAATCTAGAGAGTAAAATAAACATTAATCTTGATATAACCTTGAAATTGATTTATACATTGAAAAACGAGATGACAAATTGAATTTATTTGAATATTATTTACAATTAACGCTCATTATTATAGTAACAGAACATAACCTTCTGCGACAGTATTGGATTTCCAGCCTCCGTGACGTCTCCCTCGTTGTCTTTCGATTGCATATCCGAGAATAATCGAAAACCTGAACTTTAATGAACAGGTGCACTTTGATGACATGCATTAAAGGACTGCTACCAGATGTATAATTACTACATTTCGGCATGGTCGAGCATAAACCTATTAAGATGTGCTCTATAATCTAGATTACATTGCACATTCAATATAGTTTTATTTCGTTCATATACAGAGTGTTTATATCTCAGAACGAGAAACTTTGGGATCGGATAGACAAACTTTTTAGAACACTTTATGGGCTGCAGTGTGTTGGTTTCAGACTGTTAATGTTGTAAGAGTTTTTCCGTTTTTTTGCTTGTTTTGTGTATTTCTAAGTTCCCGGATCAAGGAATACTTGTAACATGATTATATTCATAAAACTCATCACATCAATCGGGTCCTGTAAGAGCCCTCAATTAATTATATGGGCTACAACCTTGTTGCACTGAAAAGAAACGTCACAGTATGGGATGGAGGTAGATGAAAACAAGACGAAGACCTTGGTTATCGGAAGAAAAATAAAGAAGGTAAACGTGCGAATTGGAAGTGAGGCATTAGAACATGTGCACAGCTTCAAATACTTGGAGTGTACTGTAAGTAGGAACATGAGCTGCTTGCAGGAAGTCAAAAACAGGACAGCAATGGCAAAGGAAGCTTTTAATAGGAAAAGGAACAAATTTGAAAAATTGAGAGCATCGAGGGAACGCGGGGAAAATCATTGCAGTCAGCTTCGGGGATCAAACCGGAGTGCGCCGCACAGGAGGGACATGGCGATTTGGAGCTGCGCACTTCTTGGCACGCGATACGGGCTATCGCCACGGACTGGCAGTTCTGATTACCTGGAGTTCGATTTCGGCATTCGTTATCTTTATTTTCTTATAAACGTATCTAAACACAGTATACAATATGGTCGGCATTGGCTTGAATACATGCTCCTTAAAATATCAGAAACGATAAGAACAAACAGTGCAAGTGTAGCGGCACGGCACACGTAGCTGCTGTGAGCGCAGCTGTAGGGAAAGCTGTGCTGAGACGGCGAAACTTGGCGCAGTTTAGCAGTTATTATTCCTCTGACATAATGACAATATAGAGTTGATACAGCTTTCTATGTAGTAATTCTTACGTTTCAATAAAGATGTTTTTATTTTTTCAAAACGCAAAGGCCTGTCGGCTTTGTCCCAAATGTCTACTTTTTATGTCACATATTTAACTACATATTAGCATATTGTCTTTTATTGAGCTGATTTACTGTACATATCATTTCGTCCAAAAATTCAATAATTTATTTTTTAAATAAAGTTTCAAGTCATTTACCACGCGTAAAAAGTAGTCCGAGCACACCACCTCATTCTAAAGCCGAAGTCAAGAAAACATGGAGCTCTACCTCCATTCTCCCACCTTCAATGCGCATGCAGGGGTTAACATTACTTTACAAAAATAATGTGGTAAAGTTGCAGACTAAAATATGTTATACAGATTGTCCCACAAATGCCATTCACACTATTCCAATAGGCAACATCACAGATCACGCCAGTAGGGAGTGGTTTAATGACTTTTAATACCCACTAAAAAGAAAATGAACTATGAACTAATGTAACTTTCATCATCCATAATACTTCTTAGAAATGCATCCAACGTGACAGTTGAGCCATGTGAGTACGCTACACTACACTACAATACAATACAATGCAAGTATAAGAGAGTTGTCACATCTATATTTTTACAGACCAAGTACAAGAGAGTTGTCACTTTTATTGCATACATTTCTATTTATACAGACCAAATACAAGAAAATTGTCATTTTTATTGCATACATTTCTATTTATACAGACCAAGTACAAGAGAGTTGTCTCTTTTATTGCATACATTTCTATTTATACAGACCAAGTACAAGAGAGTTGTCTCTTTTATTGCATACATTTCTATTTATACAGACCAAGTACAAGAGAGTTGTCTCTTTTATTGCATACATTTCAATTTATACAGACCAAGTACAAGAGAGTTGTCTCTTTTATTGCATACATTTCTATTTATACAGACCAAGTACAAGAGAGTTGTCTCTTTTATTGCATACATTTCTATTTGTACAGACCAAGTACAAGAGAGTTGTCTCTTTTATTGCATACATTTCTATTTGTACAGACCAAGTACAAGAGAGTTGTCTCTTTTATTGCATACATTTCTATTTATACAGACCAAGTACAAGAGAGTTGTCTCTTTTATTGCATACATTTCTATTTATACAGACCAAATACAAGAAAATTGTCATTTTTATTGCATACATTTCTATTTATACAGACCAAATACAAGAAAATTGTCATTTTTATTGCATACATTTCTATTTATACAGACCAAGTACAAGAGAGTTGTCTCTTTTATTGCATACATTTCTATTTATACAGACCAAGTACAAGAGAGTTGTCTCTTTTATTGCATACATTTCTATTTATACAGACCAAGTACAAGAGAGTTGTCTCTTTTATTGCATACATTTCTATTTATACAGACCAAGTACAAGAGAGTTGTCTCTTTTATTGCATACATTTCTATTTATATAGACCAAGTACAAGAGAGTTGTCTCTTTTATTGCATACATTTCTATTTGTACAGACCAAGTACAAGAGAGTTGTCTCTTTTATTGCATACATTTCTATTTATACAGACCAAGTACAAGAGAGTTGTCTCTTTTATTGCATACATTTCTATTTATACAGACCAAGTACAAGAGAGTTGTCTCTTTTATTGCATACATTTCTATTTATACAGACCAAGTACAAGAGAGTTGTCTCTTTTATTGCATACATTTCTATTTATACAGACCAAATACAAGAAAATTGTCATTTTTATTGCATACATTTCTATTTATACAGACCAAGTACAAGAGAGTTGTCTCTTTTATTGCATACATTTCTATTTATACAGACCAAGTACAAGAGAGTTGTCTCTTTTATTGCATACATTTCTATTTATACAGACCAAGTACAAGAGAGTTGTCTCTTTTATTGCATACATTTCTATTTATACAGACCAAGTACAAGAGAGTTGTCTCTTTTATTGCATACATTTCTATTTATGCAGACCAAGTACAAGAGAGTTGTCTCTTTTATTGCATACATTTCTATTTATACAGACCAAGTACAAGAGAGTTGTCTCTTTTATTGCATACATTTCTATTTATGCAGACCAAGTACAAGAGAGTTGTCTCTTTTATTGCATACATTTCTATTTATGCAGACCAAGTACAAGACAGTTGTCTCTTTTATTGCATACATTTCTATTTATGCAGACCAAGTACAAGAGAGTTGTCTCTTTTATTGCACACATTTCTTCATGTACTATTTCGCCTCGCGCTTGCCTGTTCTCTGCAGCTCGTGTCACCCGATACCGTTTACCGTAATTAAGAGGAATGCTTGTGTTTAAGATAGCTGAGCGTGTAGTTTGATTTCGCAAAGCGCTGTTTTCTTATTCATAAGATTAGACGCAAGAGCTCGGGTTGCGAGCTGATACGTGGGCCGATAAACGAGAAATGCGGGACTATGTCTTAATTCGAAGCTGACCTTCATGGCTCGTGCTAGCTCTGGACTGGACAGATACACTCCGATAAATTTGTTATTGTTCATTTGTCCCAAACATAGCTCCATTTTCGGCTACTTCATCTTCTAACTTACTCTGAATATATTTTATTCTAAACAATATATAGTCCACACCTGTGGAGTAACGCCTAGAGCGTCTGGTCGTGAAACCAGGTGGTCCGGGTTCGATTCCCGGTCGGGAAAAGTTACTTGGTTGAGGTTTTTTCCGGGGTTTCCCCTCAATCCAATACGAGCAAATGCTGGGTAACTTTCGGTGCTGGACCTCGAACTCATTTCACCGGCATTATCACCTTCATCTCATCTAGACGCTAAATAACCTAAGATGTTGATAAAGCGTCGTAAAATAACCTACTAAAATAAAAAAAATAAAAAAAACAATATATATATATATATATATATATATATATATTGTGAACCGCAAGTAATCTCAAGGAATTTCAGGGGGTTTTTCTTTGAGATACTTCAAACAATAAGATGTTATCCAATTTTGCTCGTTTTTACTTCCTTTTCGAAATAAAAATTGTTTTATATGAAATATTTCGTAGTGTTTTGGGAAAGCCATTGATTTAATTCCCAATATGTTCAGTCAGTTTTAAAAACCAGTGCATTATGATAATAAATTATTGAAATAATTTTAGTTTTATTCTCTAAATATGCACACATCTGATCCGAAGAAATGTAATTTTCCGTTTCGAAAAGGAATTTTACAATGTAATATTTGTTCGAATCAAATTTCTGCATATTTAGAGAGTAAAACTAATTTTTTTTCAATCATTTATTATCATAATATACTGCTCTGTTAAATTGACTGAGCATATTGGGAATAATATCAATAGCTTTCCCAAAACACGCTACGAAATGTTTCATATAAAACAATTTTTATCTCGAAAAGGAAGCAAAAACGAGCAAAATTGTATGACTATTTTTTGTTTTAAATTTCTCAAAGAATTTCCCCCTAAAATTAATCCAAGACCTATTTGCTAAGCCAATATGGCGTGTGGTATTAGAATCACAGTGAGGGATTCAGAAGGTTTAAAGTTGGTATAGCGCTGGCCTTCTATGCCCAAGGTTGCGGGTTCGATCCCGGGTCAGGTCGATGGCATTTAAGTGTGCTTAAATGCGACAGGCTCATGTCAGTAGATTTACTGGCATGTAAAAGAACTCCTGCGGGACAAAATTCCGGCACATCCGGCGACGCTGATATAACCTCTGCAGTTGCGAGCGTCGTTAAATAAAACATAACAACATTAATAACAGAAGGATTAAAGTTCCAGAGTGCAGTTAAAAAATTATACTTACCAAAAAAAATAATAAGCTATTGTATGTGAGTAACGGTTTAGGATGCATATTAAATTTCTTCTCTTTTATGTAAAGATAATACTTCGTTATTGATTATAAAAGAACTCAAACCCATTATGAATAAAATAGAGAAGAAAACAAAAGAAAATTGAAAATAGTACAAGATATTAGCGAAATAAATTTTCCCCCCACAAATTGTACCCCCCAATTTAAACATATAATTATTCCTAACAGTAGACATTTTTTGGGATTTAAAAAATTGTTGATTAATATAGAAGTATTGTCTAATCACAACACAAAGTTCTAGCACAAAATCAAGTAGTAGATTAATAGGTTATTTTACGACGCTTTATCAACATCTTAGGTTGAATAATTTCGAGGGAAAAATTGTTCCGGGGCCGGGTATCGAGCCCGGGACCTTTCGGTTAAACGTACCAACGCTCTCCCACTGAGCTACCCGGGAACTCTACCCGACACCGATCCAATTTTTCCCTCTATATCCACAGACTTCAAAGTGGGCTGACAACAGTCAAGCAACCAACATTTGAGTGCACACTAACTCTGTGTGACTTTAAATTGTGGTTTTCTGTTACGTACAGTGTCGGGTAGAGTTTCCGGGTAGCTCAGTGGGAGAGCGTTGGTACGTTTAACCAAAAGGTCCCGGGTTCGATAAAGGCTCCGGAACAATTTTTCCCTCGAAATTATTCAAATTAACTTTACAGGGTGTTATTCGTGGTAGCTTAATTTGCAACATCTTAGGTTATTTAGCGTATGAATGAGATGAAGGTGATAATGCCGGTGAAATGAGTCCGGGGTCCAGCACCGAAAGTTACCCAGCATTTGCTCATATTGGGTTGAGGGAAAACCCCGCAAAAAACCCCAACCAGGTAACTTGCCCCGACCGGGAATCGAACCCGGGCCACCTGGTTTCGCGGCCAGACGCGCTGACCGTTACTCCACAGATGTGGACCACAAAATCAACAAAATCAGTTCAGAATAAGTAAGTAAAAATTATATTTTGAATTTTACTAAATTTATACTAGCGAAAGAAGTACTTTCCCCCTTAAGACAAGCAAGCGAAAACTACTGTTATAACATAAACGAATAAAAATGGCGGCGGACCAAAACGAAGACAGTAGGACCGGTTTTAAAATTTGAATCTGGGAAACAGTCATAAGATCCGAACTTAAGGAAGAAAAGAATAAGAAGAAAACGGAGAAGAGGATGAAGCAAGGGGCATCGTGAATGAAGGATAGGAGTAAGAAGAAGTAGAAGTATAGAATGATGTCCTACGTTGGAGAGAAAATCCTGTCTGAAGATCTGAAATCTTGGGGGAAAGGCCTCTGTCTTCATGGGGTCCAAACCTTTGGAATGGGCTATACGTAGAAACTCCGCAAGTAGATTGTTGAATTATATAATTCGTGTAGCACAAGCTGTAATCAAACTCGATATTTCCTTCATGAGGTTTGTGATATGTATTCACGAAAGTTAAATGACAGATAAACAGAAACAATGCTATCGTTTCCTGATAAAACGTACAATTCCATTGCAGAAAATTTGATGCGATAGCTCCCATATCGGACGCCATGCGGTGTAAATCCTTTAATTATGCAACATTTACTGTTTCTGCTATTATACAGGGTCCGCAGTTGGCTCTGAATATTAGTAGAGTGACTAGACTTACTTACTTACTTACTGGCTTTTAAAGAACCCGGAGGTTCATTGCCGCCCTCACATAAGCCCGCCATAGGTCCCTATCCTGACCAAGATTAGGGGAGAGTCGGGTAGTATCGGACAGCGGGTAATATCGGACATTGAGTTTCTTTCATCTTCCACACGATGAAGTACCTGATTGACATGGTTACTTTTCTGTGTTGCCGCATAGAGAAACGTAACCATGTCATTCAGGTACTACCATATGGTGGTAGATGAAAGAAACGCACTGTCCGATATTACCCGCTGTCCGATACTACCCGACTCTCTCCTAATCCAGGCTCTATCATCATATCCCACCTCTCTCAAATCCATTTTAATAATTTTGGTTAAGAGGGATTAAGTTACTCGAGAATGGAGAAAGTTACACAACGCAGAACTGCACGCATTGTATTCTTCACCTGACGTAATTAGGAACATTAAATCCAGACGTTTGAGATGGGCAGGGCATGTAGCACGTACGGACGAATCCAGAAATGCATATTGAGTGTTAATTAGGAGGCCGGAGGGAAAAATACCTTTAGGGAGGCCGAAAGGTGGATGGAAAGATAATATTGAAATGGATTTGAGGGAGGTGGGATATGATGATAGAGACTGGATTAATCTTGTTCAGGATAGGGACCAATGGCGGGCTTATGTGAGGGCGGCAATGAACCTCCGGGTTCCTTAAAAGCCAGTAAGTAAGTAAGTAAGTAAGTAAGTCAATAAGTAAGTAAGTAAGTATGTGATTCGAAGTTGTGTTGCACGCAGTAGCTGCACGCCTAGTTGAGAAAAATAAATGCAGTTGGCTTGCAGTTGTTAAACAAAGAACTGCTCTTTCCCTCGCATATGTTGAGTACTCCCCGCTGTGCAGTCTGAAGTATTTAGTCGTGAACGTGTGGTAAGCAGCCCATGTTGCCTTCCACAACTCCACACCGCAGTTTGTCCGTCCTCTCTCCGGGTAATTACATGCGAGTGGGGGAACACGGGTCGGCTGCGGCTGAGATAAGCCTTAATAATCGACTACGCACATTGGGAAGCATGCACATCAGCATTATTGTGTGCCTTTAAGGGCTCAGTCCTTAGGCACGTTCCATCGACAAGTAAGAGGCAGTGTTCGATATTTCAAAGTAGGAGTGCTGTCTTTTCAGAGTGGAATGACACCAGAAAAATGCAAGGCACAGAAATAAGTAAGAAAAATACCTATTAAGGTTCGAAATGAAATGAAAAATAGGGTTAAATTAAAGGTACTTATCAAAACGTCCACAAAAAGGAACCCCTGAGGACGGGTTATAGTAACTCCTTACAGTGTGTGAACAAATTACAGAGTAGCGAGTATTTATTCACACTGCAATGGGTATTTACCCGGTGGCAGTGGTAACTAATTACACTCAATAATGACAATAATAATAAACGCAATTAATAAAAACATTAATAATTAATAATAAATTAATAACAATAATAATAGTAATAACAGGGAGCATCCTAAATTAAATCAAGCACTATCAGTTAATAATACATTATGCAACGAGCCTATAATGGTAGTAATTAAGACGCGAGTATGTTTATGAAACGAGCGCAAGCGAGTTTCATAATTTTCATACGAGCGTCTTAATTACCATTATAGTCGAGTTTCATACGACTTTTTATGCTCGACCATATTTCTAACTTGAAATTATTCATAAGTATTCATGTTATTCTTATCTGACTGAGGAGCGGAACTGACCTTGTGCAATACCTCGCAAGTTGTGAGATGTGCGCAGACGAGAAAGTATTGATTTTTTTCCGAGGAACAAATGTCATTGACCTTAATATAATCTAGAGAGTAAAATAAACATTAATCTTGATATAACTTTGAAATTGAATTAGACTTTGAAAAACGAGATGAAAAATTGAATTTATTTGAATATTATTTACAATTAACGCTAATTATTATAGTAACAGAACTGACTTTATTTCAAATATAGGCGATTTATTGATTTATTGTTGTCTTTCGATTGCATATCCGAGAATAATCGATACTTGCGCTTTCATATTGCTACAATGGTATTTTCTGATTGGTGGAACACCTGAATTTTAATGAATAGGTGTACATTAATTAGGTCCATTAAAGGGCTGCTACCAGATGTATAATTACTACATTTCGGTATGGTCGAGCATAAAATAACATTTAAAGTAAAATCTAATTTGTATCTTAACCTAAGTTCGAACTAAAACCCACGAGTATGCTATATTCATACCAGCACAAGTACCTTTCAGCAGTACACTCATTTCGCTGACAACTCACTCACTGCACTGGAACTACGACACATTTCACTGATTCTATCCTGATTTCACTAACACATCAAAAACATTTCACTGTTCAAATACTTTGCACTGCCACTATGAACTATAAAACTTCACTGACAGGAACACACTTCATTTACACAACACACTTCACTCTTCACTGATACAACACTTCAATAACAAAATATCATTTACACCCTTTAAATACTGTGTATAATTACCGTCTATTAGTAAAGTCCTTAAGCCTATTTTTAAATACATTTTTGATTGTTGGTAAAGCCTTTAGTAAGTCTGCAGGTAAAGCATTCCAGTCCCTGATAGTACGATTGAGAAAAGAAAACTTTCCAGTGTCCGTCCTCTGTCTTCTTTCCCTCAATTTATATGAGTGGTCGTTCCTTGAAGAGTAATTTGGCGGCTGCAACCTATTTTTTATTTCTCTCCAGGCAGGCTCACCTCTGTAAGTTTTGAACATTGCACATAATCTAATTCGCGTTCTCCGGTCGATGAGTGTGTCCCATTTTAATGGTGAATTATTACGACAACGCTTGAGAGCCCGTTTTTTAATCTTTTCAAGTGTCTTAATATGTTCTAATCTGTAAGGATCCCAGTAATGGAATTACTGGACGAACTAGTGATTTATATGCAATCTCTTTAGATTTATCAGAGCCTTTTCTTAGTACCCTCATCACAAAATGTTGTGAAGTTACGAATAAGACTGCCGCTATGCCTGTAAGGCGAATGTCAGGTAATCTATGGTGATTCCTCGGCTTTATCTTGCCAAATACCATCTCACTATCATCAATCCAATTGACGCTAAGTAACCTAGTAGTTGATACATCGTCGTTAAGTAAGCAACTAAAAAATTAAAAAAATAAATAAACTTCAGTAACGTAGTGCAATGTAAAATGAAGTGTAGAGACGGACATAAATGCAAAACTGATAAAGTTCCAACAATTTGCAACAGTATCAGGCACACGGGAAAAGAATGCATTCATAACGGCCCTAGTCAGGAACGGATGCAATCAAGAATAGATGAAAAAACTCGGAAATAAATCCTCTTGAAGAACAAAGATCTCTCAGAATTTGAATATTACAGACGAAGAGAAGGGAAAAGGTACGAATGCAAATTGGACTGCTACGAACAATCGGCGGAAGATACCTGAGAATAATAAAGAAGTGTATGTAGTATTTGTGAACCTGGAAAAGGCTTTTGACAGAGTAAATTGGAATAAACTAATGGGGATCCTGAAGAAAATAGGGGTGGATTGGAAAGAGAGGAGGCTGTTCAGTAATCTTTATGTAAAACGAGTCACAGAATAGGAGAAGAAATGTCAGAAGGAAGTGAAATAGGGAGAGGAGTACGTCAAAGATACCCTCTATCACCTACTCTGTTAAACGTCTACTTACAGGATTTAGTGAAGATCTGTTTTCAAAACATGGGAGAAGTGATAGTAGGAGAAAAAAGAATAAAGTGCGTAAGATATTTTGCTGATGATATGGCATTGTTAGAAGAAGAGGAGATGATACTAAGGAATATGCTACTGGAGCTAAATGACAGCTGTGAAAAGTATGGGATGAAGATAAATGCAAACAAGACGAAGACCATGGTTATCGGAAGAAAATTAAAGAAGGTAAACGTGCGAATTCTAAATGAGGCAGTAGAGCAGGCATGTCAATTGATGCCCACAGGAGCAAGCGCGCGCTTTAGAGCCCAGGAGAGTCTGAGCGCTTTACAGCGGAAAGGAGACAGACGAAAGAGGTGGTATATGCCGCTTGGTCGAGCTATATTCAGGGATGGCCAGCACTGTTTCAATAGATAAAGGGAAGAGAACTTATTAAAACTGTATCCATGTTAATTTTTAGGTTTGCCTAAGAAGTATAAGTGCATTATAAGAATGTAAGTTTTAATTTAATGCTCATTTTTCACAAGTTTCATTTTTTTATTCAAAAGAAATATTTTCTCAACTTTTCGTATAGAAAGGTGAAATTTTCAGGTATAGGCCTATTTATTTAGTAGCTTTACAGCATGTCTTCGTAAATCTAATATACCGTATATACGTATTACTGAAGATAGTGTATTGAAAATTTTGAAAATATTTTCATGGAAATTGTTTGTAAGGAAATTAATTAACAAAGCAACTACTGTTACATCATAAGCAAAAGATACGTGCCCATGTGTTGTAAAAATGTCAGCTCTATAGCTCCAGCAGATTTCGAGAAAATAATTTAATATTCTGATGATAGGAAGTTGCTCACAAATATCACCTTAAAAGCATAATGCGATAAGAGTTTTGTTATGTAATATTAGTTACACTTAAAACAGATACAGTACCTAGGTAACTTTGCTTTGTACTGTAATATTGTTTTGATTAGTTTATTGATTACTACTTATCATGTCATACTCAATCTCTTTCTTTGGAATATCACTTTCTTTATGAATGATGTGTTTCATCCACTTAATACAGTATAATATTATACTACTATGGAATTTAAGTGAATATTCCTTCTTAACTCTCTATTATGTTATTAAGATTTAAAACACAAGTGCAATATTAAGAAATCAGTGTTAGTACTTTTGTTTTACATACAATATAGATAATATTAAACAGAAAGAAGCCATATAAAAATAACGACATAAAATTTCACGTACTGTTTGAAGTTTGTGCACCACTGTTTTCTTAATCCAGCAGGTTGCTTATTTATATACACAACCCTTCCTCTTTCCATACATAGCGCTTGCTGCCCGCGCACGACGTCAAGGTCAGAAAAATGCGCTTGCTTTGACATCACTGCAGTAGAGCAAGTGGACAGCTTATTCAATTCGTATGTAACTAGCTATATTGGTTGCTTACTGGTCTATGTATTTTCTCTTTACTAGTAACGTACATCATATTTCTTACTATGTCTTTTATTTCTTCATTTACTGATTGCTCGTCTTGTACTATCAGCAACACCTCTGTCCGAACGTGATCTCCTCAGAAGTTATTAAGTGGGACCCCCACATTCGGCTACAGAGAGGCAGGTTTCCTCGTTGTACTTCCGTTGTATAGCTTCCTCCGCCCCTGCTGTATAGTCAGCCCGCCTCGATTCGTGCACAAAAAGCAATTAGATGGCACGTAAATCACACCTCGCCTAGCGTTGGGAACTAATTTTTTTCACTCAGGTTAGCAAACATTAAAAAACGTTGAATTATGAGGGTGGTAGCACTTACAATCCCGCTCTGGATAAAACAAACGAAACCGAATGGCGAGACAAGGGGTGTACAGAACGAGCAGCGTGATAAAAATGGCATAAGAGCGAGTCCTTACGAAGGCAGGTAGTCCTTCAGTTACTTGACGGGATCGAACCTCAACCCTTCAGCACCCTCTGAAACACGACGGACATGCAATATGAAAATAATGTGTGAGTTGAAAGATGTGTTTGTTATTTTAGTGCTGTTTTCTCGACTTCAAAATTTTAATCAGTTTATTGAATAAAAAAGCTCCTTGCCCAACAAGTATTGTCAGATTGGTCTGAAACTTCTCACAGGAATCTATTAAATGTTGATAACTAAAATTTAATTATCATTTGTATAAAATAGTATATTATGCAACGAGCATAAGCGAACATGATTAACTTGGAGATTTTTTTAAATTTATAAAATAATGTACAGAATAAAGAATCATCATCATCATCATCATCCTTCACGAATTAGGCCTCTGTAGACCTGTTTCGGCCCCATCTAGCAGTCTTCTTAAAGGTCTTCTTGGTCGACGATGTCCTCTAGGTTTATACTGCATCATAATTTTTGGGATTCTTGAATTTTCCATTCTTCTTACATGATCTAGCCAATTGAATTTGTATCTGCTGATTTTTTCTTCTACTGACTCTACTTCTAATTGTTCTAAAATTTCTTCATTCCTTTTTCGGTCTAAAAGAGTACCGTATATCCTCTGTCCTCCTCAAAAATTTCATTTCCGTTGCTTTGATTCTGTTCATGTCTTTTTTCTTTAATGTCCAAATCTCGCTTCCGTATAAAAGGGTGGGTAATGCTAGTGTATTATATATTTTTATTCTTGTAGATTTTTGTACTAATTTAGCTTTTAATGCATTGCTTATTATTCCTAGAATTTGTGTAAATTTGGTAATTTTCTTGTTCACATCTTTTTCATTTTGATAAGATATTTCACAACCCAGATAATTGAAATTTTGCACTTGTTCGAGGCATTCGTTATTGTGTATTATCTTACTTCTGACTGGGTCTTGTCCTAAAAATGCCATTACTTTTTATTTTTGCGCTGAAATTTCCATCCCAAAATCTTTTAATATTTTATTTAATGTATACAATCCTCTTTGTAAATTATCCTCTGAATTGGAAATTATTTATTCTTTATTCTTTATTCTCTAATTTCCAATTCAGAGAATAAAGAATTTAATTACAAACAAACAAGAGAAATAGAAATAAAATAATATAAACAATATAAAACAGGAGATATAGTATTAACAAAATTTGAGACTGAATGACCAGCGCTCGTGTTCGGTCGCAGTTCAGATATAATATTAATAGGCCTATAAGACAATATAAAATAAAATAAAATAGGAAATAGAATTAAAATTACAGTTACAGAAATTATATAATACAATATTAATGTAAGAGAAATGTAGAAAATAAAAAAATAATAATAAAAATAAATAAGTAAAATAAAATAGGATATTACAAAATATCTAACTTGTTATTTTAGTGATAATGAAATGGTGAACATGCGCGTATTTTCAGCGTGTTCTCGCGTAGTGCAACAGATGGCAGGCGTGTATGCTCTATTTATTTTTTGCAGGGCTTGGTACGGAGATTTTAACCTCAAAGCAAAATGCATTAAAACACAGGAAATGAACTCAATTTATACAATATTAAAATTAACATGAACAGAAGTTATTTTATTTTAAAAACATGTTGTTGATTGTGCAGTTTGTGAAATTTATCTGGAGAATGGCTCCCAGTGGAATGTTTGAAGTTGAGTTAATGTTCATTTGAGTGATTCGATCTATGTCGCTTTCAAAACTAGCGCATGTCATTTTGAATTAGTGCTCTCGAGGCTTGCGGGATGTTGTACGTACGATATTAATCAATATCGCTAATGCTTAGTTGGAAATCGATAGTTGCAATAACATAATGAATAGTAGTATTTTAATGTATGCCATTAAGACACAGTTACGTCATATGTAATGAGCGTATTATAGTACGGTGGAACAAAAACTAATATTGAGTTCTTTCGGGCATATTCATATTGCATTTAGATTAAAATGTGCTGTAATTTTAGTTCATGATGTTTAAAAAATTATTGTGACATCTGGTGCAGTTTTGTACTTGACTATGTGAGGCTCCCTTTTTTTGCAGAGCTTTCAGTAACCTCAAATATTTCCTTGGGCATATTGGAAAACTTTGCACCTCCACAGGTTGAACACCTTCAAGCTTCAGCAGGATGGTGCTCTTCCTCACTGGGGCATGACCGTTAGGGAGACTTTGGATCACACATTTCGTGTTCGCTGGATTGGCACAGGAAGCCTGTCCCTTGGCCCCCAAGATCTCCAGACATCCTCATATTTTTCTATGGGGGTTTGTGAAAAATGTGGTCTACAGGACTCCAGTGAGGGGCCTGCAGGGCCATCGTGCTCGAACAGGTTAATGTGGAACTGCTTGGCGGGAGTGGAGTACCGCCCTGATATCCTGCGCGTTACGAATGGAGCCATATTGAAGTTTGTGATTGGCTACCAAAAGTTAAAGTACGTCTGAACATAGTGCAAGAAACCGAACCTTTCTATCTCTTTCCGTTGCCAAGTGATTCGCCATCGAAATTGTCAAGTTCATTTTGGGACACTCTGTATTTAATAGAACGTAGTGACATTGTTGCCTGCCGCAACGAATTTGTAAGAAAAAATGAGAAAATTAGGAAGACTTTGATATTTCTGTGTTTTGCGTTGATATATTCCTCTAGTTGCATTTGGTTTTGTCAAGCTAGTTCTGAATCGCCCTGTACAGTATCCAGGCCTTGAAGTGGAGGTGGTCGGACGTTTGTAGTTTCAGCGGAAGCAGCGCTGTCTAGTAAATAGTCTGGTAGTAGCGGAGATTCACCAGTAAGTTTTGTACTGATTTTCTATGGAGCATTCCCCTTCCGTGTGTGATATTGGCGACGTCAGCAATAACCCCGTAAATTCCTGTACTTTCTCTGCAATGACCCCATGCAGGAAGATCCTAGGACTGCGGAGTCCACAGCCTTCTTGGAGAGGGGAAGCACTCTGCACTCTGCCGTCCACATTGTTGTGATCCCAGCCATTCGTCGTGTTTCTTCTGATCTCAAGAGTCGCAACGCGCGCCCCGGGGGTCGTTGCTGGCGCATCAAAGTTTTTCAATCTCTGCAAAGTTGGCGGCAGTCAACTCCGCTCAATGCTCGGGCGTCCCCAGGGACAAGGACAATTGTTTTTCTCTCCCTGCTGGCTTGTTTCTTATGTTTATAATCTGACGCAACAATGCCGCTCCAGCAGGCACGTGACGTCCCATGACCGGAGCCGTTTTTTTTATAGCAATGAACTCAAAAAAAATATTCTTAGTTGTGGCCAGGGTTGCCAGATTAGGCGATTTGTCGCAATGTAAGCTACATGAGCGGGAGAATTGGCGAGTAATAAAATTAAGTTGTCCAGTCTCCTCTAGGCTGCCACAGAAATCGAAAGGGCGAAATTAGGCTGAATGTTGTTTCCTTCTACATGTTTACAACATATTTTTGATAAGTTCTGAAATCATGTTATGTTTTATTTAACGACGCTCGCAACTGCAGAGGTTATATCAGCATCGCCGGATGTGCCGGAATTTTGTCCCGCAGGAGTTCTTTCACATGCCAGTAAATCTACTGACATGAGCCTGTCGCATTTAAGCACACTTAAATACCATCGACCTGGCCCGGGATCGAACCCGCAACCTTGGGCATAGAAGGCCAGCGCTATACCAACTCGCCAACCAGGTCGACTCTGAAATCATTCCTAGAGAGTTCTTCAAATTTATATTTTCCCCGCCATTCATAAAATATTTTGATATGATACCTCTTGCACAAAAGGGGAGATCTATAACTGAAACTCGATTAATATATTTAATTATTATTTGTATTTATCCTGGTAATAATGAACAGTTTTACTCGTAGACATTTTGTTTTTTCAGCATTAACTTCCCATGACTGTATGAGAAGATTCGAAGAGAACGGCAGTAACGTAGACCTTCGGCTCCCCCCTACTACCAATAATGCACAACACAATGTCAATACGGCGGTTGCTGTCGTCTGCGATACAACGAACTTTTCTGTTGATTTTCGAGTTTGGCATTTTTTCCGGTTATTATATGCTTATTTAAGTTGTGTTAACTCTCGCTAGTGGTTTTATATTTTATTTTATCCGTCTTAGTATTTATTTTATTATTGTAAATATTTTTGTTTTATCACTATTATTATTATTATTATTAACATTATTATTATTAATTAATTAATTAATTAATTATTTTGTATTACAATCTTTGTATCATTTCTGTCACGATTATGCTATTATTATTATTATTATTATTATTATTATTAATATTATTATTATTGTTACTATTATTTATATCATCAGCATTATTGTTTGAACCCTGTAAAATTTATGTAGACTACTGGACTGTACCCGAGCACGAGCATTATGCTCATTTCGGGTATCAGTTCATATGTATAATTTCAAATGTAAATCTATACTAATAATAAATCTGTAGCCGAAATTTTTCTGGTAATTTTCGATTTTCCAAAAATAATTGGTCCTAACATATATAATTAACCACCCTGAACCCGAAAATCGCTTTTTTGAAATTTTTGTTTGTATGTCTGTCCGTCTGTCTGTATGTTTGTTACCTTTTCACGCGATAATGGCTGAACGGATTTCGATGAAAATTGGAATATAAATTAAGTTCGTTGTAACTTAGATTTTAGGCTCTATGGCATTCAAACTACTTTATTTAAAAGGGGGGTTATAAGGGGGCCTGAATTAAATAAATCGAAATATCTCGCTTATTATTGATTTTTGCGAAAAATGTTACATAACAGAAGTTTCTTTAAAAATAATTTACAATAAGTTTTATTCCTTAAAAAATGTTGATAGGACTGATATTTAATGAGATAAATGAGTTTTAAAATTAAAATAACTGCCATCTAAGGCCGTGTAATGAATTAAAAAACAAATGACTTCGTCTATAAGGGGCCTTGGACAGCAACAATCGAAAGGTATGAAAGATAGCCTTCAGAAAATGTTTCTGTGTTTGTATGAAGTAATATCGGAAGCTAAATTAACCGATTTGTATAATTAATTAATATTTCACCATTGGAAAGTGTAGTTTCTCTAGAAGGACATAATGCTATAATGTTATTACAGTAACTTCTGATATAATATAATATAATATAATATAATATAATATAATATAATATAATATAATATAATATAATATAATATAATAACTAATATTATATAACATAATTTAAGTAATTTGAAGGGTTCAGAACCATAGTGGGCCAAGCGCCATTAACTGAATATGTAGAAAACAAGGGTTAAAATTAAGTTATTACCATAATTCAATGGAAACCTATAACAAGTAAAATAAAATATACACATTAAATCTAAATGATGTCAATCTTCATTAAAATATGGTTGCATGTAATAAAAATTAAGAAACATATGAAAGGAATTGTCATTGCACCAAATGAGTGTCTCTGGACCAAAATGATCGCATTTTAATTATTTGGATGCAATTTAAATTAAGTAACATATTAAACGATTTATACTTCTATCAAACACGAAAGTTCCCTGGATCAAATGTCCTATTTTAATTATGTAATTACTTTATATTTATTTCTAACGGGTGCAGCGGAGCGCACGGGTACGGCTAGTTGTAAATAAATTTGAATTTGAATTTGAATTCTCTAAAATCTGAAGTCGCTCTTGTTCAGTATTGACAGAATCGTCCAACATGCTTCGGATTTTCTTCGTCTCTGTATTGTAATGCACAATGGCGAGTATTCGAAATAGCCCCAGTTTGTTAACGGTGCAAATAGCATTCATATACATTCGTACTTGTGATTTTTAAGTATGGGGTTAGCAAAGTACGTACAATGAATGGAGTAAAAAAATGCAACGATCCCCTTTTATACTCTTTGCCTCGCGCCCCATACCTACACCACCGGAAACCCCACTTTTTTATCCCCCTGCAGTCCACATTCTATTTAACACTGCTACAGTACCTCCACCATTATCTACATCCTAATTTCTATGTTATACTACATCCGCATCTATCTTATTTTAATTAATTAAATCCTGTTGAAATACAGTACTTCTTATAGTTATGGAAATGGAATAAGAAAACCATTTCCACGGCACAAATACTGTTAACATTTCTAAACTATTCCCGAAACTTGAAATGGAATAAATAAATTGTTTAAATAAAAAGACAAATTACAGCCTTACAGTACATAAATAAACATGACGTCATTGTTCATTATTGCGAGCGCGATATTCAACTGTTCGTATTTCTAATAAACGACAACGAGCAAATGAAATCATTTCCATAACAATAAAACGATATGAAGTAGGCTAATTACGCAGGTATTCTGAAGCAGGGTTGCCACATTGGGCGATTTATCGCAATTTAGACTACGTAAGAGGGGCAGTCGGCGAGTAATGGAATTGTTAAATCCCCGAGTTGCCCTCTAGGCTAGCTCGAAAATCGAAAGGACAGAATTAGGGTACATCTTGTTTCCTTTCATAAAATGTTTACAGCATTATGTTATTCATAGGTTTTCAGACCAGTTTTTAAAATCGTGTTATTGTTCACAATATCGTTGCATAATGCTTCGAATTCTCTTCATCTCTGTAGTCTGTGACCAATATCTTACATTGTGACGTCATATATTTTATTGTTTTATTTTATTAATGTAGCTTCTTCACAGCTCTATGATAATGTCTATTCTCACTACTCCCAGCAAAGATATGAACCGATGTAAACAAATACCAAAATACAGCACTTTAAGGATGACCGCATGTACAATTCAAAGGAGAACATACTATATACCGCATACTTTAATTGCATTTTATTCAGAATACACAGACCTATGGTGATTATTATTATTATTTTGTAAGACGACTTAGGCTACATGCAACTCGAAAATCAGTGACTAGTACTCGTCACAATCTGACAACCCTGGTTGTGGTTACAGATTTTTACACGTTTAGTGTTGAATATAGTTCATGCATGCGAATTTTCATGAATTTAAAATTTTTATTGCGAAAGTCTTAATTTGCGCGCTGCGAACAGGAACGTACTGCATGTTTTTTCTTTCATTTATTTATTTATTTATTTATTTATTTATTTATTTATTTATTTATTTATTTTATTCCATAGATCTTACATGAGCAATGAAGCTAAAGATGTGGAACAAGTCACTACAATATTACAATTACAATTTTTACATTTTTACAATTTAGTAATTTTCTACAATATTTACAATTTTGTACAATTTGTTTACAAATTTTGGTGAGATGTAGTGAGATGAGGTGAGGTCCGAGGATTCGCTAAAAGATTACCCGGCATTTGCCTTTTGGTTGGGGAAAACCTCGGAAAAACCCAACCAGGTAATCAAATCAAAGGGGTTGATACAGAGGACTCGCCATAGACCACCCGGCTTCAGTCCCACGGCTGGGGAAAACCTCGGAAGAAACCATTCAAAGAGACCAAAGGGGGATCCAACCCAAGCCCGAACGCAGCTCCGGATCAGCAGCCCAGCGAGTCTGCCGATTGAGCTACATCGATGGCTCTACTAAAAGTATACAATACATAGCCAATCATATTATTAAATTTACAAACGCAAACGACCATTCATCAGTTGAGCTGTATGTACAGTATAATACTTACTTACTGGCTTTTAAGAAACCCGGAGGTTCATTGCCGCCCTCACATAAGCCCGCCATTGGTCCCTATCCTGAGCAAGATTAATCCAGTCTCTATCATCATATCCCACCTCCCTCAAATCCATTTTAATATTATCTTCCCATCTACGTCTCGGCCTCCCCAAAGGTCTTTTCCCCTCTGGCCTCCCAACTAACACTCTATATACATTTCAGGATTCGCCCATAAGTGCTACATGACCTGCCCATCTCAAACGTCTGGATTTTATGTTCCTACTTATGTCAGGTGAAGGATACAATGCGTGCAGTTCTGTGTTGTGTAACTTTCTCCATTCTCCTGTAACTTCATCCCTCTTAGTCCCAAATATTTTCCTAAGAACTTTATTGTCAAAAACCCTCAATCTCTGTTCCTCTCTCAAAGTGAGAGTCCAAGTTTCACAGCCATACAGAACAACCGGTAATATAACTGTTTTATAAATTCTAACTTTCAGATTTTTTGACAGCAGACTAGATGACAAAAGCTTCTCAACCGAATAATAACACGCATTTCCCATATTTATTCTGCGTTTAATTTCTTCTCGAGTGTCATTTACATTTGTTACTGTTGCTCCAAGATATTTGAATTTTTCCACCTCTTCGAAGGATAAATCTCCAACTTTTATAGTTCCATTTCGTACAATATTCTGATCACGAGACATAATCACATACTTAGTTTTTTCGGTATTTACTTCCAACCCTATCTCTTTACTTGCTTCAACTAGAATTTCCGCGTTTTCCCTAATCGTTTGTGGGTTTTCTCCTCCCATATTCACGTCATCTGCATAGACAAGCAGCTGATGTAACCCGTTCAACTCCAAACCCTGCCTGTTATCCTGAACTTTCCTAATGGCATATTCTAGAGCGAAGTTAAAAAGTAAAGGTGATAGTGCATCTCCCTGCTTTAGCCCGCAGTCAATTGGAAAAGCATCAGATAGAAACTGGCCTATACGGACTCTGCTATAAGTTTCACTAAGACACATTTTAATTAATCGGACTAGTTTCTTGGGAATACCAAATTCAATAAGAATATTATATAAAACTTCTTTCTTAACCGAGTCATACGCCTTTTTGAAATCTATGAATAACTGATGTACTGTACCCTCATACTCCCATTTTTTTCCAATATCTGTCGAATACAAAAAATATGATCAATAGTCGATCTATTACGCCTAAAACCACACTGATGATCCCCAATAATTTCATCTACATATGGAGTTCATCTTCTCTAAAGGATATTCGACAAAATTTTGTACGACGTCAACAAAAGTGATATTCCACGAAAGTTACTACAGTTAGTCTTGTCCCCCTTTTTAAAAATAGGTGCAATTATGAACTCCTTCCATTGTTCTGGTACAATTTCCTTTTCCCAAATAGCAAGTACAAGCTTATAAATTTCACTAGATAATCCGCTTCCACCCTCTTGTATTAATTCTGCTGGAATTTGATCGATACCTGGAGTCTTGTACTTTTTCAGATTTTCTATCGCAATTTCTACTTCAGAAAGTGTGGGTTCGGGTATAAATTGCTCAGCAGTTTGTATTTGAATTTCGATAATACTAAACAAATTTAAGGCATAAACAATTCAATTCAATCATAACTTTAAAAGCAAATAATATCTATTTTTTTCGTGGAAACATTTGATACATGCTTAAACCTTTTCACTTTCTGTTGTTCATACACGTTGAAACTGACTAAAAGTACTTTTGCTCGCAAGTTAATAGCTTGATCACTCCTGTAATCATTGCTTTCGGCCTGTATGAACATAAAAGAAGAATTTTAACAATACTTCATACAATGAGAGTTTATCAAACAACTCCCAATATTTCAACACAAAAGAGGGAATTCAACGGTATCGTACTCCAGACAATGAATCTTTGTGAACCATATTCATTCTGCTTGGCAGATTTAACAGTTGCTGCCCAAAGCGAAGGCATGATGTGAAGATGAGGCAAAAAACTGAGATGAGTGCTTGTTCGCGTGTGGTGCAGTACCATAGTGCTTAGGTGTTGATATTGTTACAAGATGTCTTCCATTAACTGGGAAAATACTGCAACTGGTTGTGTGTTGGAGTCCGTCCATTTCACTGCTTCGAAGTTAACAGTAAGTTAAAGTGATAATTGTATTGTGTTAATTATGTCACTACATCTTGCCACCCATAATGTTTTTCAACTAAACAAGATATCAGTTATTATAACCTTACATAAAATGCGGTACATACTAGTAGTAGTAGTAGTAGTAGTAGTAGTAGTAGTAGTAGTAGTAGTAGTAGTAATAAGAATAATAATAATAATAATAATAATAATACTTACTTACTTTTAAGGAACCCGGAGGTTCATTGCCGCCCTCACATAAGCCCTCCATTGGTCCCTATCCTGAGCAAGATTAATCCAGTCTCTCTCATCATACCCCACCTCCCTCAAATCCATATTAATATTATCTTCCCATCTACGTCTCGGCCTCCCCAAAGGTCCTTTTCCCTCCGGCCTCCCAACTAACACTCTATATGCATTTCTGCATTCGCCCATACGTGCTACATGCCCTGCCCATCTCAAACGTCTGGATTTAATGTTCCTAATTATGTCAGGTGAAGAATACAATGCGTGCAGTTCTGCGTTGTGTAACTTTCTCCATTCTCCTGTAACTTCATCCCTCTTAGCCCCAAATATTTTCCTAAGAACCTTATTCTCGAACACCCTTAATCTCTGTTCCTCTCTCAAAGTGAGAGTCCAAGTTTCACAACCATACAGAACAACCGGTAATATAACTCTTTTATAAATTCTAACTTTCAGATTTTTTGACAGAAGACTAGATGACAAAAGCTTCTCGATCGAATAATAACACCCATTTCCCATATTTATTCTGCGTTTAATTTCCTCCCGAGTGTCATTTATATTTGTTACTGTTGCTCCAAGATATTTGAATTTTTCCACCTCTTCAAAGGATAAATCTCCAATTTTTATATTTCCATTTCGTACAATATTCTCGTCACGAGACATAATCATATACTTAGTCTTTTCGGGATTTACTTCCATCCCTATCGCTTTACTTGCTTCAACTAGAATTTCCGAGTTTCCCCTAATCGTTTGTGGATTTTCTCCTAACATATTCACGTCATCCACATAGACAAGCAGCTGATGTAACCCGTTCAATTCCAAACCCTCTCTGTTATCCTGAACTTTCCTAATGGCATACTCTAGAGCAAAGTTAAAAAGTAAAGGTGATAGTGCATCTCCTTGCTTTAGCCCGCAGTGAATTGGAAAACCATCAGATAGAACCTGGACTAATAATAATAATAATAATAATAATAATAATAATAATAATAATAATAATAATGATAATATCAGTGCATCTCACTTGACGATATGTATCAGAGGAATAACAATTGTTTGTATGCATCTGAAGTCTGATTAGTGGAGTATGTAGTTAGTCGACGATGTATGCAATGGAGGGGGAAAGGAACTGGCCACCCTATCTCATTCTCACCTGGCCTAGTTGCCTCATAAGTGCTGCCTTGTCAGTTCAGACCTGTCTTCTGACAGTTCACTAAACAACAACAACAATATGGTTGCTATTCATAGACATTTTGCTAGCCCGCGCTACGAGCGTGCTAAACTAGTCCCGGCTATCGACTGATTACTTGTACAGGATTCATATCATATATCATATCATATCGCAAACACTGGTTTATGAATACGAAAAACGTTAGTTCGCTGATCATCCACCGGAAGCCCGCGCTAAGAATGTGTATGAATACGGCCCTATATGTCTTGATTGGCTAGGAAATGGAGCTCAACAACACGGAATTGCAGTGGCTATTCAGAATAGCTGGCCTGGAGTCCTGGCTAATCTCGAATCCGTTTCATCTTGGTCTCAACAATTCGGACTTAACTTAAATACAGATAAATCACAGGCCATCTTATTTTCGAGTAAAAGATTAATCCCCGATATTAATAAGCTGAACCTTCCTCCTGTGACTCTGAATAAAGCGATCATTACATTCAGTTCAACTGTAAAAAACCTGGGAGTTCATTTTGAATCTAACCTTACCTGGGACACGCATATCAAACACACATGCAAGAAAGTATTTTCCACGCTTCACTCATTAAAAAGATTGTACCACTATCCAGCTAAATTAAAGCAGATGCTTGTACAGACTCTTATTATGCCTCATTTCGATTGTTGTGACGCTTTATTCAGTGATCTCGGGGTGGATTTATCCCAGAAACTGCAACGTGTTCATAATGCGTGTGTTCCTTTCATTTGTAATGTCCGCTACTACGATCACATTTCGCCTTCTTTCGATAAATTATTGTGGCTCAGGTTAAATGAGAGGAGAAAGTTACATCCCCTTTCTCTCTCATACCGAATTTTGTACACCTCTACTCCCTCTTACTTATCTGTCCGATTCCACAGTCTTTCTCGGTATCATAACTTAAATACTCGGTCACAATATGATAACACGCTAGAAATGCCACTGCACACATCATCTCTTTATTCTTCATCTTTCACTGTTGCTACTTCTCGTCACTGGAATTCTCTGCCGCCTGAAGTCAAGGGCTGCCGAACTTTAATTTCCTTTAAATGTAAATTAGAAAAATATCTTATGATGAGTTGCCAGACCTAACGTGTTGCAAATGTGTTCCACTGTATTTATTTTTATTTTTTTTAATCTAAATCGTGTTTATTTATCACTTAACGCCAATATGTATCCCACTGTGTTGTTGTTTTTTTTATTATTAATCCATTTTTTGTGTACATTTTATTCAATTGTCGGTTTCTGGTTTAATTATGTAAATCCTACTTATTTGTAATCTAATACTAATACCGGTATGTATACTAATGTGTTTATTTTTATTTTTACTGTGTACATTTTTCTTTTCTCTTTTTATTGAATTATCGGCTTCTGTTTTTATGTGATTCGCATTTGATTCTAACAAATTAATATGTATTCCACTATGTTTATTTTTATTTTATGAGGTAAATTTTATGTAACTGCCTCTTTTGATCTCATTATGTACCTAAATTGTATCAGTATGTAATTACTTAATTCCGATCCAGTTTTATGTTCAACTATGTAAGCAAGTTTTAATCCTGGTTGAGTGTAAGAGAAGGCCTTACGGCCTTAACTCTGCCAGGTTAAATAAAGCCATTATTATTATTATAAGTCACCTCAAGTATTTGCAAAGTAGCATTTTCCAAAACTGTGGCTAGGACAGGCGCAGGGCAAATGTTAGCAGGTATAATTTGTGCAGGGCCACCTCCGTGTTATAAAGTTGTAAATGATGATTGATGACACTCCAGCACGTGGCGATACACGGCGTGGAGTGGCGGCGGTGTTAAGCGGGCAGTCGAGAGCACGGCGCGAAGCATTATGGGGGGGGGGGAAGCCAGAAGGCAGTTTGTCGCTTGCCGCTCTTCAAGGAAGATAAACGCGAGTGTTTCCGCTCTTCGCCGCTTGGAGCCGCTACCTGCCAGCCTTTTTGCTCCTTCCGGTCGTAAAATTCTCAATGAAACCCCTGGAGCAACAATGGCACAAGCCATACACTCCGTGGTGTTCAGTGGCAGAGTGGTCTAGCGTGCATAGCACGGTCATTGTATGAAATTCTAATCATGGCGTTCATTACAACTAAAACTGGACGAGGTTATATTGTTATTAGAAGGCATTATAGAACAATGATGAATCTAAGCAAATATTAGCCTAATTTAACGTAATTAGAAATGATTTTGGTCTTATATCTAAAACTTATGCTTTCAGAAATCTGGGATTTGTTATCAGGAGTTCAAAAAGTTTACAAAACTTTTCTACTTTGACATTTCTTTTTAATTTTCATGTAGACCTACTCACTAAATTGGAATATGCCTCAGTAATTTGGTCTCCCATTTGTAAATCAGATTGGCCTAATAATATATGTATGTATGTATGTATGTATGTATGTATGTATGTATGTATGTATGTATGTATGTATGTATGTATGTATGTATGTATGTATTCACACTGCAAATGGTTATATACCCGGTGGCAGTTGTAACTAATTACACTCAATAATGACAATTAATAATAAACACAACTAATAAAAAACAATAATTAATAATAATGATTAATAATAATAATAATAATAATAATAATAATAATAATAATAATAACAGGGAGCATCCTAAATTAAATGAAGCACGATCACTTAAATTAACATTTAAAGTAAATCTAATTTGTACCTTAACCCTAAGTTCATACCTAAACAAGTACCTTTCAACACTACACTCATTTCGCTGTCAACTCACTCACTGCAATGCAACTACGACACATTTCACTGATTCTATCCTGATTTCACTAACACTTCAAAACCATTTCACTGTTCAAATACTTTGCACAGCCACTATGAACTATAGAACTTCACTGACACAAACACACTTCACTTACACAATAGACTTCACTGACACAACACACTTCCTCACTGATACAACACTTCAAATAATAACATATCAATGACACCCTTTAAATAGTGTGTATAATATAATACCGTCTATTAGTAAATCCTTAAGCCTATTTTTAAATACATTTTATGGTTATTGGTAAAGCCTTTAGTAAGTCTGCAGGTAAAGCATTCCAGTCCCTGATAGTACGATTGAGAAAAGAAAACTTTCCAGTGTCCGTCCTCTGTCTTAAAAAAAAAAAGAGGAGTTGAGTTCAGGTTCGAACTTGGGTCCCCATACATCAAAGTCATTCATCTTACCACAACGCTACAAAGAGCTACAAAAATTTAAAACGATTTTCAAGATATCACTACAGTATTAAAAAAATATCATTACTCGGCTTTGTGTAATAAAATTTCGTACACTAGTCTACTTACTGAATTTCGTTTAATGTCTCTTGCCTGTTCCAGTTTACTTCCAGAGCAACTTTTAGTGTATAAAATATTCTACGGTCTAGAATGGACAGCAGCGAAATATTTCCAGAAATCCAGCTTAACGATCGAACATCATATTTAAGAAATCGCCAATTATTTCATTACAAAAAAAAAAAAAAGAACAACAATGATGCTGAAACATCTATATATATCATTTGAACTGGTAATGGAAATTACGGGAAAACGGCTGAACGGATTTTAATAAATGACCCCTCATTTTGAAGCTTGGAACCCAAAGTTTTTCAGAAAAATAGCAGTTTTCAGTGAAATGTCAATTTTCCTACATCATTTTCCTAATTTCCAAAATCCATCTGTCGTCACTTTTGAGAATAAAACAAAACACAAACACACTACAATAAACAATAGGATATTACACGAAGGCCATGACCTGCAGGATTGCTGACATATTTAGAGCTCAAATTCAATTGGTTATTAAAATCTTAAAGACCAAGAGGGCTTACAGCCTAGTCGCTGTGGCTTAGAAGCCCTCTTGTATGTTTATATTCTGGAAGTGTGTGATGATAACTGTGCAGTTATAGATTCTCACTGTGGTGTGCCAAAGGCTTAAATTGTTTGTCCCAGAATAATTAAAAAACTTCAATTTTATGGTGTGCTGAATATTTAAAATGTCCTAACTGTCTCATATTTAAGTCGTACAGACAGTAACATCACATTCTAGTATATACAGTCACGAAGCTTGAGTTTATGAGGGTACTAGGAGCAATAGACTGTGCAAGTACTATTTCGCATTGTCTGTGATGAGGCGATAGTAGCGATCCTAGTGGTTAGCAACTATCTATGGATGCATATTTACTAAGTATTGAGCTTCGTGACTATACTATAGTGGCGACGCTGTTATTCCCGGCGTGACTCCTCCTCTTTGCTTACGTCTTAGAAAGTGAAGGCTCTATAAAGTTTAGATAGGTAGTATCGTTCGCCACTTTTGTTCTTTCGTTGCCGAGCTACCGGACGAGGGATTTATTTGCCACACCGTTAAACATTATCATGTCGTAGTTCCTATGATAATAACTCAAACGCACTGTAATTCAGCAAATAATTGAGCGGAAAATAACGTCCTCGTGTGCTTTCTGCGAACGCCAACGAATGAGCCAAATTGCCGGGCTATTATATTAAGTATTTATCGAGCCTTAGGAAATGCATAATGTCATCATCAGCGAATCAGAAGACGCACACGTTTAAATGTAGCCGACCTGCAACGTGATTGGCTGCCGGAAATTAGAGCGACGGGACTATAGATTGTGGTAATACGTTGTGATAAATCAAGAGATTTCCTCTGTTAATAATATTACCATTGTTGTACCTTAGGGATCAATTTATTTCAGGCCCTTTTATTTATTGTTACAGTAAATGATTTACCTCTTTTGGTCCCCGATGATAAAATTGCAATGTGCACGATTATGACACCATTGTTGACGAAATGCCTGCCAGTGACAAATGATAATTCTGCTATTATAAACAAATCAATTTCATTGCTTCGTGTAAACAGCCTTTCAATAAATTTGTCTGAAACTCGGTCTGCTTTTCGGTTTGGATGGCCGTGGCAATTCTTATGGTGTTGTGTATTGTCAAGCTTCTTGGTTTTTACATTGACTATTACACTTTTACTACGTCATAGTACTTTTGACCAATAAAACGGTACGAAAGGACGTATTTCAACCAATCATGGCTGCTTATCGCACAATTTTATCGCGTCCCTAGCATTTGTTTAATTTTATCGCGTCCCTAGCATTTGTTTAATTTTATCGCGTCCCTAGCATTTGTTTAATTTTATCGCGTCCTAGCATTTGTTTAATTTTATCGCGTCCCTATTATTTGTTTAATTTTATCGCGTCCCTAGCATTTGTTTAATTTTATCGCGTCCCTACCATTTGTTTAATTTTATCGCGTCCTCGCATTTGTTTAATTTTATCGCGTCCCTAGCATTTGTTTAATTTTATCGCGTCCCTAGCATTTGTTTAATTTTATCGCGTCCCTAGCATTTGTTTATTTTTATCACTACCCTAGCATTTGTCTCTTTGTTTGCAAACATTTCAAACTGCACTGGTCTGGACATCAAAAAAAAAAAAAAAAATACAGACCACTCCAGTCGATGCACAGCAGTTTCAAATATGACTCGCATTGGCATTCAAGAACAAGAATTAATAAAGATCACTGGTCATAGCTATGCATCTTCCCTGAATCCCTATTTACAAATAAATGAAGAGCACCATTCGGAAATCCTGAATAAGTTGAGGGATACACCATGTACATCAAAGAGTTCCACTTCTTTTACACACACGTCTAATATAAAACACTAACAACAACCACTAAAACATTCAAATTTGAAAATTGTACTTTCAATAATTGTTTCTTTTAAAATTATTCACGTTTATTTTTTATTTCATCATCGTTAATTAAAACGTTTCTTGTTTATTTCATCATCCCTAATTAAAACTTTTCTAACACTTGTTTATATTATTTAGGTTATGTTATAGCTTCTGCTATATGATATTATGGATAGTCACGTATCAGAGATTGTTTAATACTAAGATTTATTGAAAATGATCTGTCAAGTGACGTTGATTACTGGGATCCTGATAATTGAAGTGGAATGAAACTTTTTAATAAAAATGAAATTGAATCAACAAAGCCTTCTTGACTAGTAACCATCCACAGAGTTCAATGAAGATTCCATAGTTGGCACAACTGATAACAAGAAAACAGCTAAACATAACACACTACTGCCATCTAGCGTAATATTTATAATTTAGAGATGGTACAATAATATATTTGAAGACAGTTGTATTTTCGTAAGTCAATTAATATTTTATTGTATTGGAGTACTTTGTTACTTCTAATCTTTATATACTTTCTTCTAATCGTGTAATAGTCAATTAAATCACACTCGAGTTTTGATTTTCTCTAGATAAAGCAAAACCTCTGGTGAGATTACTGTTGATAATACACTGTTCTCTTAAATTGACTGAGGATATTGGGAATTCAATCAATGGCTTTCCCAAACCACGCTATGAAATGTTTCATATAAAAAGTTTTTATCTCGCAAAATAAGTAAATCGAGAAAAATTGTATTGAGCTTTTTTGCTTGAAATGTGTCAAAGAATAACCCCCTGGAATTAATGAGATTACTTGTGGTCGCCTCTGTATGTCTTTTGAATAAAAGTAAAAAGTAACTATAAACTGTAATAGGCTATCGTTCACAACGTGATAAACGAATTCAATTGTTTGGAACTCATAAAACATACAATGAGAAATTTCGTGTCAGCTCGTTAACACATTTTTATAAGCCATGCTACATTGAAAGGCTCAAATGGTTTATTCTATTGTATAGAATTTTATCTTCATATATGAAACGAAATTCTCTTTAAACTTTACCTAGTTACTGTCGGCAGCAATTTAAGAAGGATGCGGGAAGTTTTCAGCAAGAAATTTTATTAGAAATACATAGGATTAGCATTATATATAATCTATATTATTAATAATAAATCTGTAGCCAAAATTTTTTCTGGTAATTTTCGATTTTTCAAAAATAATTGGTCCTAACATATATAATTAACCACCCTGAAACCGAAAATCGCTTTTCTGAAATTTTTGTTTGTATGTCTGTCTGTCTGTCTGTCTGTATGTTTGTTACCTTTTCACGCGATAATGGCTGAACCGATTTATATGAAAATTGGAATATAAATTAAGTTCGCTGTTACTTAGATTTTAGGCTATATGGCATTCAAAATACGTTATTTAAAAGGGGGATTATAAGGGGGCCTGAATTAAATAAATCGAAATATTGCGCTTATTATTGATTTTTGTGAAAAATGTTACATAACAAACGTTTCTTTAAAAATAATTTGCGATAAGTTTTATTCCTTGAAAAATTTTGATAGGACTGATATTTAATGAGATAAATGAGTTTTAAAATTAAAATAACTGCCATCTAAGGCCGTGTAATGAATTAAAAAACAATGACTTAGTCTATAAGGGGCCTTGGACAGCAACAATTGAAAGCTATGAAAGATAGCCTACAGAGAATGTTTCTGTGTTTGTATGAAGTAACATGGGAAAGTAAATTAACCGATTTGTATGATTAATTATTATTTCACCATTGGAAAGTGTAGTTTCTCTAGATGGACATAATGCTATAATGTTATTACAGTAAGTTCTGATATAATATAATATAAAATAATATAATATAATATAATATAATATAATATAATATAATATAATATAATATAATATAATATAATATAATATAATATAATATAATATGTAATATTATATAATATAATTTAAGTTATTTGAAGGGTTCACAACCATAGTGGGCCAAGCGCCATTTACTGAATACGTAGAAAACAAGGGTTAAAATTAAGTTATTACCATAATTCAATGGAAACCTATAACAAGTAAAATAAAATATATCGTACACATTAAATCTAAATGATGTCAATCTTCATTAAACTATGGTTGCATGTAATAAAAATTAAGAAACAGGTTAAAGAAATTGTCATTGCACCAAATGAGTGTCTGTGGACCAAAATGATTGTATTTTAATTATTTCGATGGAATTTAGATTAAGTAACATATTAAACGATTTATTCTTCTATCAAACACGAATGTCCCCTGGATCAAATATCCTATTTTAATTATGTAATTACTTCATATTTATTTCTAACGGGTGCAGCGGAGCGCACGGGTACGGCTAGTATATAATATATAAAATAAATTCAGTGGGACATAGTGTTTGAACTGAATCGTGTAAACCACACGATACGGAGTCCTGCTCTCTAGAATTTTTTTTAAAGTGTGAGGCGTGAACGAGCGATTGGAGACTTGTGCCATGTGCCCTTCTTGCAGCACGCACACTTATGCCGCTCTTGCTTGCTCGATGCAGTGAGGCATGTAGAAGAACTGAAACAAGCAGCGAGGGTCACCGGGGATAAAAAGAGGAGACTTAACAAGTGAGGACCGAATTGCGCCCGGAGGAGTTCGCACCAAGTGCAGTCACCTCTGACCCCGGTTACGGCACTTGACGTCAGTTTGCGAGCTGCTGTGCGGGATGTCTAATTGTCAACTCTCAGGTTGCCTCTACATCAATTTCGAAAATTGTTTCAAGAAAGCACAGAGGTTAAGGGTGTTTGTGAATAAGGTGCTTAGGAAAATATTTGATGAAGTTACAGGAGAATGGAGAAAGTTACATAAAGCAGAACTGCATGCATTTTATTCTTCACATGGCATAATTAGGGAAATTATATACAGACGTTTGAGATGGGCAGGACATGTAGCACGTATGGACGACTCCAAAAATTCATGTAGAGTGTTAATTGAGAGCCCGGAGGGAATAAGACCTTTGGGAAGGCCGAGACGTAAATGGGAGAATAATATTAAAATGTATTTGTGAGAGATGGGAAGTAAATCCCGAAAAGACTAAGTATATGATTATGTGTCGTGTTCAGAATATTGTACGAAATGGAACTATAAAAGTTGGAGATTTATACTTCAAATATCTTGGAGCAACAGTAACAAATATAAATGACACTCGGGAGGAAATTAAACGGAGAATAAATATGGGAAATGCCTGTTATTATTCGGTTGAGAAACTTTTGTCATCCAGTCTGCTGTCAAAAAATCTGAAAGTTAGAATTTATAAAACAGTTATATTACCGGTTGTTCTGTATAGCTGTGAAACTTGGACTCTCACTTTGAGAGAGGAACATAGGTTAAGGGTGTTTCAGAATAAGGCTGGTATTCATAGTCGACACTTTATATCACCACTTTGCAAAGTGACACTTTTGAGGAAAGTGGCTCTTTCATATTAGTGGTATTCATAGACGACTGAAGAAGTGCACTTCACAAAGTGTCACTTTACGCCAGCAAAGTGTAGAGTTAAAATTTGGTTGGTAATAGAAGTCCCACAATGCCTTTCAAAACAAGTGAATAAACAATAACAAATTAATGACGTATAACCTACAAATTGCAATGCTTGTGATTTGAATTGGGAGCCTATTGATTGCGCGAGGAAGAAAATATATATTTAAAGTTGTTTTATTTCAGTTTCTAGTTTTTGTTGCCGATAGTTTAGATTATTTCAGACAGTTCAGATATATAACATTTTATTAAATAGTTAGTGATACTGCTGGTGAAATTAGGTCAGGTTTTGTACAGTACATAACTGATCCATTAATTTATATAGTTAGATTAGGTTCTGTACATATCCTTTTCATTGATTTATGTCGCTAAGTTAGATTTTGTAGCCTACATATCTTCTATTAGTTTATATAGTTAGGTTAAGTTGGACTGAGTAGGTTAAGTTTATATATATATATATATATATATATATATATATATATATATATATATATATATATAATCATTAAATTTATATCGTTAGGTTAGGTTTTATACGTATCTGCTTCATTGATATATCGTGTTATTTCCGTTATTTTCATTTTTGTCTTTTTCGTGAATAGTGAATAGAAGTAAAAAAAGAATGAGATAAACACATTACTACTGCTATTATTATTATTATTATTATTATTATTATTATTATTATTACTACTACTACTACTACTACTACTACTACTACTACTACTACTACTACTACTACTACTACTATTTTCTCTCTCTCGTTTCCATTATTTCCTGCTCTTCAGGAATATTTTGAATGCCAAATGTTTCTATAATGCAAAACAAAATAGGCCTAATAGTATGAGATCTCTTTTCATGGTGAGGTTATGACTGCACATGAACTAGAGACAGTAGATGTATTGCTTACCGGCGTGAAAATATATATTACCGGTATCAAAACAGTAATGATTATATCAACATCAAGATAAATCTTATCTCAAAATACAGGTAGTCAACAAAAATCAAAATCATTTTAAACCCAATATAATTATGGAATCTGCTTAGAAGGCAGGCACGTGAGGTCTCTCAATGCTAATTTAATATAATTATGCCTACATTAGATTGAAGTTAGTTTAATATTATTTAAGTTAAAAAATTCGTTTCAGTAATAAAAAGTAGGTTATATAGGCATATCTACCTACATATCACTTCATAGAATTGAGGTTATAAATATACGAATGTTACTACAGAAATACCTGAACTATAATATTATATATATATATATATATATATATATATATATATATTAATGTATGGTACTATCTGTAGCATAGAATTTTAATGCAGTCAATAACTGTATTATTGGAGGCACTGGCAAACGTCTATTATTCGTTTTTGTCAACCAGTCATCGAAAATATAAGCAATCTCAATAAGTTTCTTTATCAAATCGGAACCGTTTTTTTTAAATTCTATATCATTATAAAATTCCACGGGATTGTCTTTAGGCCTATCTCTAATTTGTACATTGTCCACTAATTGTGCCATCTCTTCCGCACGTTCTAATAATTCGACAACTTCCAAGACGTCCGCCATTTTTATACAAAGTGCCACTTTCGGCTCAAAGTGTGGTCGGAAGTACACTTTCATCCAAAGTGTTCCTTTGCACCAAAGTGTCGACTGTGCAACGGAAAAGTGATACTTTGCGTCTTCCAAAGGACACTTTAATCGAAAGTGTCGACTATGAATACCAGCCTAAGATGCTTAGGAAAATATTTGGGGCTAAGAGGGATGAAGTTACAGGAGAGTGGAGAAAGTTACACAACACAGAATTGCACGCATTGTGTTCTTCACCTGACATAATTCGGAACATTAAATCCAGACGTCTGAGATGGGCAGGGCATGTAGCACGTATGGGCGAATCCAGAAATGCATATAAAGTGTTAGTTGGGGTGCCAGAGGGGAAAAGACCTTTGGGGAGGCCGAGAGGTAGATGGGAAGATAATATTAAAATGGATTTGAAGGAGGTGGGATATGATGATAGAAACTGGATTAATCTTGCTCAGGATAGGGACCAATGGCAGGCTTATGTGAGGGCGGCAATGAACCTCCGGGTTCCTTAAAAGCCAGTAAGTAAGTAAGTAAGTATATGAGAGATGGGATATGATGATACAGACTGGATTAATCTTGCACAGTATAGGGACCGGTGACGGGCTTATGTAAGGGCGGCAATGAACCTCCGGGTAAAATTGGGAAAATGTGACTTTTGCCCATCTAATATAAACGATTACATTATAGCTAAATGTACATACTTGCCCGGACACTTCGGCAAGGCGAAGCACATTATTGTCTATTTGAGCTGACTTCAATTTTGTGATGTAGATAGGAAGGAATGTATGAAAATAAAGGACGTGGAAGTTTTCTTTCCGATTATAGTAATGACCCCTTCTCTGAGATAAAAGCGGTACAAATATCACTCGTAAAGCGCTTTGCTAGGTAATACTTGGTGATATTTCGAGTACGAGTAATAAATGGTCTTCACATTTTGTTCCGTAAATGTACTGTATGTTTATCCTTATCATTTATCGAAATTAGTAAGTAAATGCGGCTACATAATATGAACGATTCAATTAGATGTGTTAACTCTACCATTAAGAGAGAAGAGTGGCTTTTACAGCCAGTTGTTATGAGGGTTGCTACCACACATAAAAAACGTGTATTTTATGCTTGTTGGTTTCCTTATTGCAAACACTGGTTTTAGTTTATATTGGTCCAGGATATAATGTTTTCTTAGAATCCTCCAATCTGTGCCGTAACTCATTTGAAGATGCCAGGACACCTGGCTAGCAGTACTAATTCCATAATAGTTATTAATCCTCTTCCATTATTTATCTGAAGTACCTCAGTATCCTGTTATTACCTTTGAACTTGCAGATTTCTTCTTATTTTCTTCAAATCTCCGTAATTACGGATGGAACACGGGCCATCTCTTTCTAATTAACATCCTCAGGACGATTGCTTTCAGGATTACCTGCGTCCTATCATTCAATGTTCGAACTGTGGCTTAAAAATTAAAACACTTGTAGCAGTACCTACTAATAAAATCACTAACGTCTTAATGAATAACATGGTAAAAGTAGAGAACGCAAAAAGTTACAAAATATTCCTTTTTCCCTGAAAACAGTGATGGTTTTGTTTCCGTCCTTACATCAAACGTTATACTATTTATAAACCTTTAAAAACAGTTGGTTTACAAGCACAACACATTAAGTAAAAAATATAAATAATTGATTAAATGGCGATTTTACTCGTGTTAACTATGTAAGCATGTGCGGCTTACAGCTGTTTCGGTGCTACTTCACACCATCCTCAGAGCCTTCCCTGTCTCGGCGTCATCTCAACTTCGCTGCCTGTTGTGTGGGTGCGTTCGTGTGATGAAGAGTTGTGTCAAATAGTGTCTGAGTTAACATTAACATAAACATACATTCCATGCAACAATTGAGCCTTGCTTCAAACACTGATAACACCAAGTGTTGAATATGAATTTAATATAAATTACTCACAGATGTACAGCTACTAATTGTGACAAAAGAATCGATAGAACCAAGTGTTGAATATGTATTTAATATAAGTTACTCACAGATGTACAGCTACTAGTTGTGACAAAAGAATCGATAGAACCAAGTGTTGAATATGTATTTAATATAAGTTACTCACAGATGTACAGCTACTAATTGTGACAAAAGAATCGATAGAACCAAGTGTTGAATATGTATTTAATATAAGTTCCTCACAGATGTACAGCTGCTAGTTGTGACAAAAGAATCGATAGAACCAAGTGTTGAATAAGTATTTAATATAAGTTACTAACAGATGTACAGCTACTAATTGTGACAAAAGAATCGATAGAACCAAGTATTGAATATGTATTTAGTATAAGTTACTCACAGATGTACAGCTACTAATTGTGACAAAAGAATCGATAGAACCAAGTGTTGAATATATATTTAATATAAGTTACTCACAGATGTACAGCTACTAATTGTGACAAAAGAATCGATAGAACCAAGTGTTGAATATGTATTTAATGTAACTTACTCACAGATTTACAGCTACTAATTGTGACAAAAGAATCGATAGAACCAAGTGTTGAATATGTATTTAATATAAGTTACACACAGATGTACAGCCACTAGTTGTGACAAAAGAATCGATAGAACCAAGTGTTGAATAAGTATTTAATATAAGTTACTCACAAATGTACAGCTACTAATTGTGACAAAAGAATCGATAGAACCAAGTGTTGAATATGTATTTAATATAAGTTACACACAGATGTACAGCCACTAGTTGTGACAAAAGAATCGATAGAACCAAGTGTTGAATATGTATTTAATATAAGTTACACACAGATGTACAGCTACTAATTGTGACAAACGAATCGATAGAACCAAGTGTTGAATAAGTATTTAACATAAGTTACTCACAGATGTACAGCTACTAATTGTGACAAAAGAATCGATAGAACCAAGTGTTGAATATGTGTTTAATATAAGTTACTCACAGATGTACAGCTACTAATTGTGACAAAAGAATCGATAGAACCAAGTGTTGAATATGTATTTAATGTAAGTTACTCACAGATGTACAGCTACTAATTGTGACAAAAGAATCGATAGAACCAAGTGTTGAATAAGTATTTAATATAAGTTACTCACAAATGTACAGCTACTAATTGTGACAAAAGAATCGATAGAACCAAGTGTTGAATATGTATTTAATATAAGTTACTCACAGATGTACAGCTACTAATTGTGACAAAAGAATCGATAGAACCAAGTGTTGAATATGTATTTAATATAAGTTACTCACAGATGTACAGCTACTAATTGTGACAAAAGAATCGATAGAACCAAGTGTTGAATAAGTATTTAATATAAGTTACTCACAGATGTACAGCTACTAATTGTGACAAAAGAATCGATAGAACCAAGTGTTGAATAAGTATTTAATATAAGTTACTCACAGATGTACAGCTACTAATTGTGACAAAAGAATCGATAGAACCAAGTGTTGAATATGTATTTAATATAAGTTACTCACAGATGTACAGCTACTAATTGTGACAAAAGAATCGATAGAACCAAGTGTTGAATATGTATTTAATATAAGTTACTCACAGATGTACAGCTACTAATTGTGACAAAAGAATCGATAGAACCAAGTGTTGAATATGTGTTTAATATAAGTTACTCACAGATGTACAGCTACTAATTGTGACAAAAGAATCGATAGAACCAAGTGTTGAATATGTATTTAATATAAGTTACTCACAGATGTACAGCTACTAATTGTGACAAAAGAATCGATAGAACCAAGTGTTGAATATGTGTTTAATATAAGTTACTCACAGATGTACAGCTACTAATTGTGACAAAAGAATCGATAGAACCAAGTGTTGAATATGTGTTTAATATAAGTTACTCACAGATGTACAGCTACTAATTGTGACAAAAGAATCGATAGAACCAAGTGTTGAATAAGTATTTAATATAAGTTACTCACAGATGTACAGCTACTAGTTGTGACAAAAGAATCGATAGAACCAAGTGTTGAATATGTATTTAATATAAGTTACTCACAGATGTACAGCTACTAATTGTGACAAAAGAATCGATAGAACCAAGTGTTGAATATGTATTTAATATAAGTTACTCACAGATGTACAGCTACTAATTGTGACAAAAGAATCGATAGAACCAAGTGTTGAATATGTGTTTAATATAAGTTACTCACAGATGTACAGCTACTAATTGTGACAAAAGAATCGATAGAACCAAGTGTTGAATATGTATTTAATATAAGTTACTCACAGATGTACAGCTACTAATTGTGACAAAAGAATCGATAGAACCAAGTGTTGAATATGTGTTTAATATAAGTTACTCACAGATGTACAGCTACTAATTGTGACAAAAGAATCGATAGAACCAAGTGTTGAATATGTGTTTAATATAAGTTACTCACAGATGTACAGCTACTAATTGTGACAAAAGAATCGATAGAACCAAGTGTTGAATATGTGTTTAATATAAGTTACTCACAGATGTACAGCTACTAGTTGTGACAAAAGAATCGATAGAACCAAGTGTTGAACAGCTATAATATATAAAATATTAATTTTCAGATGTACATGGAGTACATGGCGAAACACTGACTTATTTTACGAGATGTTTAACTTCAGTTTATTTAAGTAACATTCTTACAATCAACCGAAAGATCTTGGTTTGAGCACAAGAATTACACAATTGCATTTTATCCAGACAGATGGCGTATTTGCGGTTCGGGTTCTTCTTATTACTTGATATTTTCATTACCTCGTCACTGTACTCGTCCCCGTGACCATTGACGTTGTCGTACTCGTCCACGTACTCATCCCCGTTCCCGTACTCGTCATCGTGCCCGTTTCCCGGGCTCATCACTGCCATCGAATTCGTACCCGTCCTCATACTAAGAGGAGGAGCCGTCACGGTCCCCGTATCCGTCATCGTGCTCAGGGAAACCGTAACCCTCGTACTCGGAGGAGGAGTGGTTCCCGTGCTCAGGAAAGGAGTGGTTCCCGTGCTCAGAAGAGGAGTGGTGCCTGTATTCAGACGAGTGGTCCCAGTACTCTGGGGAAGAGTGACTCCTGTACCCAGAGTAGTGGTGCCCGTGCCCAGAGGAGTGGTGCCCGTGCCCAGAAGAGGAGTGGCTCCCAGAGGAGGAACTACTCCCAGAGGAGGAACTACTCCCAGAGGAGGAACTGCTCCCAGAGGAGGAACTACTCCCAGAGGAGGAACTACTCCCAGAGGAGGAACTACTCCCAGAGGAGGAGTCACTCCCAGAGGAGGAACTACTCCCAGAGCACGAACTACTCCCAGATGAGGAGTGCTGCCCGTGCCCAGAGGAGTGGCACCCGTGCCCAGATGAGGAGTGGTGCCCGTGCCCAGAAGAGGAGTGGCTCCCAGAGGAGGAACTACTCCCAGAGGAGGAACTACTCCCAGAGGAGGAACTACTCCCATAGGAGGAACTACTCCCAGATGAGGAGTGATGCCCGTGCCCAGAAGAGGAGTAGCTCCCAGAGGAGGAACTACTCCCAGATGAAGAGTGGTGCCCGTGCCCAGATGAGGAGTGGTGCCCGTGCTTAAGTAGGGAGAGATCCCCGAACTCAGGCGAGGAGACATCCTCATCTTCGTAGCCAGACTCGATGCCCTCGTCCCAGACTGGAAGGATGCTGTTTGCGTTTCTTAGCTGATTTCGAGGATCTATAAAGCAATCCATGTCACAATTAAGTCAAACTACACAGTAGATATTAACCTACAGTATGTTGGTTGTAGGATGAAAACACAGTTAATTTTTGTTAATTTCCAAAATTTAATTAATGGGATTTATTAATTAAATATTCAAAATGCGCTCCATTGTTGGCTGGACAGTAATACAGCCTGTTTTGGAACGCCTGTACATAGATTGCCATAGTATCAAAAACATACAGTACATAAATAAAGTAAATCCAAAATTCAGTTTTTTTCCCCTCTATCCTGTTTTAGCTTTTAAAGAATAAGTCTATAATACAGAACCATCATATTCCTTAATATTAGTTTGTGTTTCTACCTGAAGTAACCTGCAATCAACAACAATCTCTCTACTTTTAGCCTCTTTCAGCTCTAATCAACAATACCGACAGCCCAACAACTCACAACTTTCCTTATGAAGTGATATATGCTGTAAGACTTTAACTCACAACTTTCCTTATGAAGTGATACATGCTGTAAGTCTTTAACTCACAACTTTCCTTATGAAGTGATACACGCTGTAAGTCTTTAACTCTCAACTTTCCTTATGAAATGATATATGCTGTAAGACTTTAACTCACAACTTTCCTTATGAAGTGATATATGCTGTAAGACTTTAACTCACAACTTTCCTTATGAAGTGATACATGCTGTAAGTCTTTAACTCACAACTTTCCTTATGAAGTGATACACGCTGTAAGTCTTTAACTCTCAACTTTCCTTATGAAATGATATATGCTGTAAGACTTTAACTCACAACTTTCCTTATGAAGTGATACATGCTGTAAGTCTTTAACTCTCAACTTTCCTTATGAAATGATATATGCTGTAAGACTTTAACTCACAACTTTCCTTATGAAGTGATACACGCTGTAAGTCTTTAACTCACAACTTTCCTTATGAAATGATATATGCTGTAAGACTTTAACTCACAACTTTCCTTATGAAGTGATACACGCTGTAAGTCTTTAACTCACAACTTTCCTTATGAAGTGATACACGCTGTAAGTCTTTAACTCACAACTTTCCTTATGAAATGATATATGCTGTAAGACTTTAACTCTCAACTTTCCTTATGAAGTGATACACGCTGTAAGTCTTTAACTCACAATTTTCCTTATGAAGTGATACACGCTGTAAGTCTTTAACTCTCAACTTTCCTTATGAAGTGATACACGCTGTAAGTCTTTAACTCACAACTTTCCTTATGAAGTGATACACGCTGTAAGTCTTTAACTCTCAACTTTCCTTATGAAATGATATATGCTGTAAGACTTTAACTCACAACTTTCCTTATGAAGTGATACACGCTGTAAGTCTTTAACTCACAACTTTCCTTATGAAGTGATACACGCTGTAAGTCTTTAACTCACAACTTTCCTTATGAAATGATATATGCTGTAAGACTTTAACTCACAACTTTCCTTATGAAGTGATACACGCTGTAAGTCTTTAACTCTCAACTTTCCTTATGAAGTGATACATGCTGTAAGACTTTAACTCACAACTTTCCTTATGAAGTGATACACGCTGTAAGTCTTTAACTCTCAACTTTCCTTATGAAGTGATACACGCTGTAAGACTTTAACTCACAACTTTCCTTATGAAGTGATACATGCTGTAAGTCTTTAACTCACAACTTTCCTTATGAAGTGATACATGCTGTAAGTCTTTAACTCACAACTTTCCTTATGAAGTGATACATGCTGTAAGTCCATCTCGAGCCTTATTTTTGCTTTACTATTTCTGATTGTTGTGGTACTTGACATCTCCTCAAAGGCAAAAGCAACCTTTTTGATCCCTTTGTATACAGTATATAATATTTGTCACGGGAAAGTTGTTGGTGCTAATTATTCAGATCTCCCTGATTCTGCTGCACCACTCCACGCCATCTTACCTTGGTGTTGGTGCTGTGTGGCGCACACAGCCTGCAAACAAGAACGGAAACCAAACATTGCAATTACATCACACAATTTTATACAACGTTTCTTGCCCTCAAAACTTCGCTTTTGCATTTTCAAATTAAGAGAGTTTTAATAGTAGTATCGGTATGAGATAATATTCTTCACATAATGAAAGTTTTAAAATTTAGAAGTAAACTGTAAGTTGAGGCAGACTTACGACTTAGACGACCAACAACTGAGGCAGACTTCGCAGAGCAAATCAACTATCCCACTGATAGGCTACCTTATATAAGTCTAAAACCTGGTTTAATTTTTCAAAGCAAGACATGGTACAACATAATACTGGTGACAGACTACAGTCACTAATCGCGATTATCGACCTAATCACGATCGGGTTTGTAGTGTGTCACCGTCCTGATCGCGATCAGGAGCTAAATCCTGTTTTCAGAACTAGATAATAGCGCTGAGGCACGGCCCAGTAGACGAAAGTAACATTTTAGTAACCTTTGGTTTCGAACCACCTTGATTTATATTATTTGGGAAGTCGTGATAGCTTCTGCTGTGGAATTTTGTTACCCCTTCCATTGTATTATATGAAATGAATGGCTAGAAAATGAATTTGGCTACTATTAGACGTAGTGGAGAAATTTAATGCAGATGTGAGAAAAGTGAAAAGAAATATATTAACAAATGAGAGACGAATTTTTATATGTGTATATATATATATATATATATATATATATATATATATATATATATATACATACATATACACACACACACACACACAGCAATAGAAGGCTGTTGAGAGATGTTTCATTTCAATAAATAATGGATTACAAACTGGAACAGGTTTCATTTTCAGATTTGCAATTTCAGTCTCCATTACGACGATAGGGTTGATTTTAAAAATACGTTTTATTACAAAATAATATAAATTTTTGGCATGATGATATAAATTTTATAGGTTATAAAATCTCTTTTCAAAGTAATATTAGTAGTAATGATATAAATTGTATCAGTTTACATTTTAAAGCATGTAACAATTTTAACAAATAAATTCCCATATCAAGCTGCAAGAAACAACAAAAAAAGAAAGAAACAATGAACAAACATCAAAAGAAAGTATGGACTTTAGCTGTTGTCCAGGAGGGAAACAAACATACACGTATCTACATAGAGAAAACTGTTTCCTCTATGGTAATTCAGCTGTTGACCAGACGGGACCTAGTGTGTCACCACATTTTCGGTAATCGCGATCGTGCCTAATCGCGATTAGTACTGTAGTCTGTCACCAGTATAACATAACTTCTTGATTATGTGTTTTCAGGTTATGCTTTAAAACAATAACTGACATTTAGTAGTAACGCTGCTTAATTCACTGCACAATGCAGATATTTAATGAGGAAGTGTTCACCAGCCTAAATTATGCAAAACATTTTAGAGGGTCCGTAAAAATGAAAAATGAATCCGTGACAGTCAGAAAGTTGCGAATCACTGCCTCAAATACTTTGTGCAGCCAGAGCATGAGTCATGATGACAACAAATGCTGGATTTAATGCTTAATAAATCGGACGGTGCACCGTGTTGGGGTGCCTAAGGGGAGAACCGATCCCTCTAGCGAGGTCGTCTTTCAATAAGGATTTTATCACATCTGCATTAAATTTTTCCACTACGTCTAATAGTAGGCAAATTAATTTGCTAGCCATTCATTTTCGTTTCTATTTCATATAATACAATGGAAGGGGTAACAAAATTCCACAGCAGAAGCTATCACGACTTCCTAAATAATATAAATCAAGGTGATTCAAACCAAAGATTACCAAAATGTTACTTTCGTCCACTGGGCCGTGCCTTACTTGATGCTGTGGATTACAAATTCATAGACCAAGATCACTCATCCCATGCAGTGAATAAAATGGACTTGATGGTCGCAGTGCAGGAGGACCTGTGTTTGATGCCGTACTCACCAGCAAGAGGAGCAACAGCGCTGCGGACATGGCTGTAAAAGCACTGAGTTCGCCCGCAGTACCGCTGCAATAAACCCGGCGTTACGACTATTGCTGCTTACGCAATTCAAGCTTTACGAGCCTCCGCCATAACTCCACGCCCCTCAAGTCACATGCCCTCGTGCAGGATCCACTGTTCCGCACCGGTGATACAATGTTTGTCACTCCGACTGCTGTGTCTGAGGTCCTCGGGCTCTAACCCCGCAGGGGGCGCTGGATTACAAAGGGAAATAGAACCCTTAGCAATGCTTCCCCCCTCCACGAGTGAAGTAAAGGGATGGACAGCTTGTAGTCGAAATATGGAACGTAACAGAACCTGTGCCTGGTAGAAGGCTGCAGGTGAAATTTGACGACCGTTTACCCCTAATAATCAGCTGCAACGATGAATCAGTTCCATAGTTCAAAGCGTCGTTAAACATACTACCGCTGCTACTACTACTGCTACTATTACTAGTAGTAATACTACTACTACCACTACTGCTGCTACTACTATTACTGCTACTACTACTACCACTACTGCTGCTACTACTACTACTACTACTACTACTACTACTACTACCACTACTGCTGCTACTACTATTACTACTGCTACTACTACTATTGCTACTGCTACTACTAGTAGTAATACTACTACTACCACTACTAGTAGTACTACTACTACTACTGCTACTACTACTACTAGTAGTAGTAGTACTAATACTGCTACTACTACTATTACTACTACTACTAGTAGTAGTACTAATACTGCTACTACTACTATTACTACTACTACTAGTAGTAGTAGTACTAATACTGCTACTACTACTATTACTACTACTACTAGTAGTAGTAGTAGTACTAATACTGCTACTACTACTATTACTACTACTACTAGTAGCAGTAGTACTAATACTGCTACTACTACTATTACTACTACTACTAGTAGTAGTAGTACTAATACTGCTACTACTACTATTACTACTACTACTAGTAGTAGTAGTACTAATACTGCTACTACTACTATTACTACTACTACTAGTAGTAGTAGTAGTAGTAGTAGTAGTACTAATACTGCTACTACTACTATTACTACTACTGCTAGTAGTAGTACTACTAATACTGCTACTACTACTATTACTACTACTACCACTACTACTACTACCACTACTGCTGCTACTACTATTACTACTACTGCTACTACTACTACTACCACTGCTACTACTACTAATACTACTATTGCTACTACTACCGCTACTACTACTACTGCTGCTACTACTAGTACTGCTACTGCTATTACTACTGCTACTGCTACTACTACTACTGCTACTCCTGCTACTACTAGTACTGCTACTGCTATTACTACTGCTACTGCTACTACTACTACTGCTACTGCTGCTACTACTACTGCTACTACTACTACTGCTACTACTACTAGTACTGCTACTGCTATTACTACTGCTACTACTACTACTACTACTATTACTACTAATACTACTATTGCTACTACTACCGCTACTACTACTGCTGCTACTACTAGTACTGCTACTGCTATTACTACTGCTACTACTACTACTGCTACTGCTAATACTAATACTGCTACTACTACTATTACTACTACTGCTACTACTACTGCTACTGCTACTACTACTGATGCTACTGCTACTACTACTATACTACTGCTGCTACTCTTACTACTACTACTACTACTACTACTACTACCACCACTACTACTACTACTACTACTACTACTACTACTACTACTAGTACTACTACTACTAGTAGTAAGTACTTTTGCTGATACTCTGGGATCTAGATCAACGATAATGTTCTGCTATTTCTGAATTTGAAAATCCACTAACGTTTCTTTATTTGCAAATTGCTCTTGTTCCTTAAAATAATGTACACTTCAAACACACTGTATAAGTACCCAATAAATATCGTGTACTAATTTTTTATTGTCCTCATTCATTATTTCATATGAATTGGATATTCTGATGTGTAATTGAGTAACCCAGCCAAACTTGTTTCGAATTAATTTGCGCGATAGACTTTATATTACAACTGTTACTTTTTTATTATTTTCGTTTACTGGAAGCCGTTGCAGGATATGAAATCTAAGTTCAGAATATTATTCTTGGTAAACTCTTTTACTCAGACAATCGGTTGGTTGCGGCGTGTGTACAGACCTTCTTACTTTGTAGATTTTTTTATTTTATTTTCTAATGACACGACCGACCAATCCGAGTGAGCAGTGTCCCTTTATTACCGTGGTAACTAGTTTGGTAACCCACATATCTCTCCTCTTTAATTTTCTCCAGTTCATTACACTTGGCTTCTGCAGCGCTCAAATATTTAACCGTCATATTTCGAGATTTCATATTCATTTTGACTCATTGCGGTTCGCCATGGTTCACGATACCTCACACGGTGAAGTCCGAGACTTTTCTGATTTGAAAATACGTATTACAGATTTTCTTCAATGTAAACCCTGGCAACAACTTCTATCATTTTAATTAATTGTAACTTCACATTGTATTGCACGCCGTAGAGATCTCTTTATGCTAACGTCTGGTAGTTGAAGCCTCGCTACTCACATTTTATACTGTTAAGACGCGAATGTTGAAAGACATAAAGTACGGCCGCTATAAATCATTCAACATCCTGAGACGTAATATTTATAAAAACAAAAGAAGTCTAATAAATATGGGTTTTAAAATGAATATCTTCCGAAATATAAGTACTTGCTCGTGGACATCATAGATGCCCAATGTAATTTTCATAAAAAAAATACAGTATTCCCAAGGTTGTAGTACTCACCAAACAAGAAAAAGAAGTATAATAAACTCGAGTCCTAAAATTAAATTTTGTACGAAACGAGGGTTTCGAAATTATTAATTAATTAGTTAATTAAGTTATTTATTTATTTATTCTGGTATAGTTAAGGCCATCAGGCCTTTCTTTCACAACACCAGGAATAGAAATACAATAATAGAAGTAAACAGAAAAATTACACTATGTAGGGTAAACATTGGTAATTTCGTGATAATTTCATGAAAACTAATTTAAAATGCAAATGTGTACATATATCCTTATTTCGATTTTTTCATCTAAAAGACGATAACTTGCTGTACAAATCTGGAGACATAACAGATTGGATACGTTCTTGAATATGTGCCAAAAACCACTTTTACAATTTAAGCTGAAAGGTTTGTTATTTCGTGATAGCCTTGGTAATTTCGTGATATTGCATTGATAATTTCGTGAGAGGTAGAAGAATTGTGGAAAAATTCATTAAAGTCAAATGAAATTCTCATTTATTGTTACAAGACTTCAAACATAGTAATTCCGTCTAATATTCATAGCAAGAAAACATAGAAATACTTATCAACACCTAATAAGAATGTGAAATCAAAGTAAAAATTGAAATTGAAAAGGGATCTTCTTTGCCCTGAAAGGGTGAACACTTTTATTACGGACTTTACTATAGCCTATATTACTAGGGTAACTCCAAAGGTAATGCATAACGTTTGTTTAAAAATTATATTTTTATCCTACAGCTTTGCTATTTTCACAGAATGTAGACGCATCCTTAAGGAACAAAATGTCACTTTTCCACATAATCCCCGTCCCTTTCAACTGCATTACGTAACCTAGGAACGAGGGCCTGTAGACCAGCACGGTAAAAGTCTGGACCAACACGTCTGAGCCACTCTTTAGCAGCGTGCACAAGGGAGTCATCTTCTAACCTCGTTCCGCGAAGGGATCCTTCAGTTTACCAAAGAGATGGTAATCGCACGGTGCCAGTTCAGAACTGTAAGGCGGATGTTTCAGTGTTGTCTATCCGAATTTTCTGATCTGGTCTGTGGTCTTGTGACTGACATATGGCTGTGCGTTGTCTTGTAATAGCAGAACATCTTGCTTCTCCCGATGTCGTCGAACACGGCTCAGTCGAGCTTGAAGTTTCTTGATAGTTGCAACATAGCCGTCAGAATTAATGGTGGTTCTGTGTGGCATGATGTCCACAAGCAAGAGTCCTTCTGAATCGAAAAACACAGTAGCCATAACGTTTCCTGCCGAAGGTGTACTTTTGTATTTCTATTTCTTTGGTGAATTTGCATGATGCCACCCCATTGTCTGCCTCTGTCTCCGGTCCAAAATGGTGGAGCCATGTTCCATCTTCTGTCACAATTCTTACAAGTCATCTAGCACTTATCATTGACACTTAGCATGATAACAAATCAAACAGAAGCTACACTGAACCCATTGCGTCTCCGTTTTCTTTTTTGTTATCACATCTTGTATTCAGATTTCTAAAATTCCTATTGTAATACATTTTATACTATTTTAAAAATTGTAACAGTTAATGCTCAACAAAATTTCGCCTCAAACAGCTAAGATTTCTATCAGTAAAGCTAAGCCTATATGGCGACTACAGATGTATCTAAAATTCCAAAAACATTTCCTAAAATTTCATGAAGATACAATAAACCTTTGTACCAAATATCATATGCTTACCTTTAGTAATAAGCCTGTAATGTAATTACAAACATCCACAACATTTGTACGCCTGAGAAGTCGACGCAAACTTGCTCTCTCCAAACATAAAAGCTCACTGAAGCAACTACAATAGTCACACAAAGCTTAGCTGTATGTTTCTGGAAACTGGACAACATATGCAATCCCTTGGCGGAAATTTGGATCTCGTAACACTATTGGTTAGTTCACAAAAGAGCAAAGAAAAAGTATCACGAAATAACCACTGCCACGAAATTACCAATGTTTATCCTACAAAGTAAAGCTACACAAGAAATAAAGAGAGAGAGAAAAAAAACACTATAATAGTATATTATGCAACGAGCATATTATGATAGTAATTAAGAAGCGAGTATGGATGTTTATGAAACGAGCGCAAGCGAGTTTCATAATTTTCATACGAGCTTCTTAATTATTATTATAGGCGAGTTTCATGCGACTTTTTATGCTCGACCATATTTCTAACTTGAAATTATTCAGATGTATACATTTTATTTGTATCTGACAAGATCGGAAGTGACCTTGTTCTAGGTCGTGAATTGTGAGATGTGCGCAGACGCGAAAGTATTGATTTTTTCCGAGGAACAATAATGTCATTGACCTTGATGTAATCTCGTAAACTTGATATAACCTTGATTATTGAATTGGACATTGAAAAACGAAATGACAAATTGAATTTATTTGAATATTATTTACAATTAACGCTAATTATTATAGTAACAGAACATAACCTTCTGCGACAGTATTGGATTTCCAGCCTCCGTGACTTTTCGCTAATTCTCTTTCGATTGCATATCCGAGAATAATCGATACTTGCGGTTTTATAACGGTACAAAACTGACTTGTCATTGGCTGAACACCTGTAAGCTGAGTTGTCATTGGCTGAACACCTGTACTTTAATGAGTAGTTGTACTTTAATGACACGCATTAAAGGACTGCTACCAGGTGTATAATTACTACATTTCGGCATGGTCGAGCATAAACAAAACAAAGCCACACAAAAATATACACGGGTTGGTCACACAAACTTTAAATGAGTGATTAAGTATCACAATTAATTGTATCCTAACTAATTAACTAACATAAACAAGAAACTTGCAATTTTAATCTAGATTAAAAAAGAAAAAAAAACAACAAATCAATACTTCTAGTAATACCTAAAAACATTAACTAAGACAAAATTTTCTAATTTAATTTTGAATTGTGATAAAGTCCGGCAGTCCCTGACGTCATTCTCATTAGATAACGAATTCCAGAGGCGAGGTATTTCTGCAGTATAGGAAGATGAGTATAAAGACGTTCTATGATGATGGATAGAAAGAAGTGCTTGATGTCGGCTTCGAAGAAAGAAATTGAAAGCGCGATAACAGATAATTCGGAGTAGAAGTATGCATGATTCTAAACAGAAGAGACAGTGAATGTATTGTTCTTCAGACGCACCCATGAAAGTAACTGGAGGGAACGTGTTATATGGTCAAATTTACGAGTATTGCAGATGAATCGTATGCACACATTATGAACACTTTGTAGTCTCTCAGCTAAGAGTGAACTTACATTAGTTAGCTAGGAATCGCAATAATCAAAATGGGGTATTACAAGCGTCTGAATAAGATTCTTTTTTAGACTAAGTGGTAGAAATTCTTTCATATGAAACAAGGAATGAAGTTGAGAAAATAATTTTTTGCAAATGTGTGTTACTTGAGTGTTCCAATTTAGATCGCTATCCATATTATAGGAACAGCATATCTTCTAATGTGAACTCTTGCCTTGTTCCTTATTGGGTATACAGTATCATATCGGAAATGCAGCAAACAAAGGTAACAAGGTGTGATCACAGTCTACTATATACAGTCGCGAAGCTCAATATGTAGTAAAAATGCAAACATGGGTAGTTGCCCACCACTAGGATCGCTACTATCGCCTCATCATCGCAGATCTCTCTCCTAGCAGACGACAAAATATGTTACACTTTCGTTGTGTTCTTTTGGAAAAATTAACACCTTCCTTCCATTATTGAAATATTAAATGCATAAAGTTAATTTATTATTTTAATGAAGTATATTAAATTCCACCATAAACTCGAAGATACCTGCAAGAAATAAGTAATATAATTTTTGTTTGTGCAAAACGAACTGAAATTTACTATAATAGCTTCACTCATTCAAGATTAGCGATAATTAACTATGAAACCAATAAATATTAATTTGCATTTCCCTTTACAACAATAATAATGGAAATATGAATTACTGGAGTAACTTACGTGTACCGGTACTTATAGTGTAGGCTTACGTAGTTAACAAAGTGGGATGAGGTTAAGCAATAATAATCACACCAGAATTGGAAATAAAACGTGATCAATAAATTTTATCGTAACAGACTTTTTCTACGTCTCTAGTAAAGCAACAAATAAAAATAACAACAAAATTAACAGCTATAATTAAAAACATATCCTGTGGAAAAGAAAAGTAGGCCTAAGCAATAATAATCCCACCAGAATTGAAAATAAAACGTGATCAATAAATTTCATTAAACCAAACTTAATTTTTCTACGTCTTTAGTAAAATAACACATAAAAATAATAACAAAATTAATAGCTACAATTAAAAATATATCCTCTGAAAAAAAAAGTAGACCTAACCTTTATTTCTCTGGAAATTTAGCTGCCTAAGTGACAGAACTTTAACGGGTATCTAATGTCGTTTCGGTTAAACTGAAACATTTCATTGTGAAATTTAAGGATATAATGTATTCTAACAGTCACAAAGAACTTCAAAATTAAGAGTTTTGTTTCTGCACAACATTCTTGTGGAAACCCAGGAACCTTTCTGAATCTTTCGGAAATCGGACAAAGGATAACTCTGGCCTCTTTCTCTTACTGTTGCTACAATTTATAGCACTACAAACGTCTCCTCCTTGTCCCATATTATTATTCCAATTATTATATTTTAGCCATTAACATTTTCATTACAACCAATAACGAACATTTCACAAGCATCAATGTGAAATACGCAACGAGCTAGCACTCGATAGAAATGCGACACAGTCCAAAGTCGACCATGGACAGTCTATTGTTTCTAGTTGCTAACCGCTTGGAGCGCTTTATCACGAGATTTGCAAAAAAACACCTCAAGCTTCGCGACTGTATATAGTAGACTGTGGTGTGATTCCCTAAGTCGTAAGCAGAACGATGCGTCTCCTACGATGTTGATGAACGAGCACTCTTATCTTAGAAGATAATTATCGACTTTAGGACCATGCTTATTGGACTTTGTTTTCTTGTTATGGTGTTTACTACCGCCTCTCAAAATATTGAATAATTTGAATACTCTGTATATCTAAAAGTTTGAAGCATTTCTGTTGCCTTCCAAGAATTTACGATTCCTTGGCTACTCGTGGTTTCGGAACATAGTGCACTCACAACTCCTTGCGGGGCTGCAACCCGCACGCTCCATGAATTGATAAGATTGCTATTTCAGGGAGACGAGACCAGCGACGCGGTTAGACGAGCGTATAGCGATGTGTTCCAATTATATTCACGGACGGCGTTACATGGAAGATGGAAATTCTTACATTTATTACTGCCTACATTACTTGCATGTTTAAATTACTGTGTTTTCATACCATTTACAAACCGCAGTAAGGCCCGTCACACACTTGAAGAGTTTTCGCTAGCGGGAAATGTGTTGCGAGAAAGAGGCGAAGAGCCTTCCTCCACACACTTGGCGAGTTCTCGCTATCACAGATCACACCTCGCTATGATCAGCTATGCACTGCCTTCATGCAGAAAGCATTTTTCTGATTATAGTAATCACTCGTTGGGGGAAATATTATAGGTTATGTATTTACGTATATTGTCGTACTTAAATGTATAACCTGTAAGTATATTGTCGTACTTTACAAATTATGTACGAACGTTATGTTGAATCTGAGTATTCAGATGATGAGAGAAAAAGTAGGCCTAAAATTAAAGCCAGAAATATCTGAAAATCACATTGCATCTTATGAAAATAAGGGCGAGTTTTGGACACTGGTTCCGATTTGAATGATGATACGTTTAGGGGTTATTTCAGGTTGAATGGACCTCAGTTTCTTGCCATTCATGATATGATAGAGGATTCTTCTTTGCTATAATCTGATTAAAATTACGTAAACTGTTAAGACATATAGATACATTATTTCAAATGTTTAATTAATACTATTAAATTTCATCAAAATAAAATACAGCCCTATTTATTTTCAGATAATCTGATATTTGTCTCCAGATTTCTTCTTTAAGTTTCGTGTTTTTATAGTTTTCATCCCGTGTATCATATAAATAGGTCTATGGGTGACATCGTACAAGTTCGACAAGTTTCTGACTGCAATTATCAGCCATCTTTCCTCATTTTCAAATAAAAACAATACAATTTATCGGCACCTGTGATATCTTTTTCTACATTCAATCGTCATAAAGAGTATAAATGTCAAACATCTTTGATAAATGTGTCAAGAAAATTCGCTGAGCTACCGATTCCAGCGACAAACTCGCGCGAGGTTTTCGCCTCGAACGAGAATCTCTTCCAGTGTGTGGACGTCCATTTGAATCCATGTTATGAATTTTTAAATTTTCTCGAAACACATTTCTCGCTGGCGAAAACTCTGCAAGTGTGTTACGGGCCTTAACAACGTGCTGTGATTAACTGTTCGAATGGTATGAAAGGGCCTGTCGTTGACTGATAGGCTTTAGGCCTAATGTTTTTTAACGTGACAATGTGAATATAATGCACAGAACCACCTGGTGGACGATAGGTGAACGAACAAAACATGATGGATTGCCTACATATAATAAAAACTAAAAATGTCTCGAGCAAATTTTGAGAGGTTGAAAATTGTTCGTTAACTCGGATTTGTAAATGATATGAAAATAATTTAAATAGTACGTGTAAATAAATGTAGGCCTAAATAACAAATGTAGATAATATAGAAAACAGTAATAGACATGTTCAAGTTCATATACTGACTTCGCACACCCCAAGGTCCCTATCTCAAAATATTCTGTATATAGTCCCGTCGCTCTAATTTCCGTCAGCCAATCGCGTTGCAGGCCGGCTACATTTAAACGTGTGCGTCTTGTGATTCGCTGATGAAGACGTTATTCATTTCTTAAGGCTCGATAAATACTTAATATAATCGCCCGCCATTTTGGCTCTTTCGTTGGCGTTCGCAGAAAGGACACGAGGACGTTATTTGCCGCTCAATTATTTGCTGAATTACAGTGCGTTTGATTTATTATCATAGGAGCTACGACATGATAATGTTTAACGGTGTGGCAAATAGATCCCTCGTATGGTAGCTCGGCAACGAAAGAACAAAAATGGCGAACGATACTATCTACCTAGACTTTATAGAGCCTTCACTTCCTAAGACGTAAGCAAAGAGGAGGAGTCACGCCGGGAATAACAGCGTCGCGACTATACTATCCCGTATTTCCTGTTTAGTTTTTGACGCTTTTACTGAATTACCCTGTATAAGAGAAGTAATTGTTATTTTTTATGATGGAGTTGAGTAGCAGGTAGCCCTCTGGTATGTGAAGTCTCATTGTGGAATATGAAAAATAAAAACCTCGATTAAAATGTAATTTCATGCTATTTTCATTGAAATAACAAAGCTTACTACATGTCTTGGAAGTATCACGTATTTTTTTTGTACAGGACATAGAAATGTAATATTCTCATAAGAAACATAGGGCCTATACAGTATACTGATGTTTGTGGAAATTGCAACACCAAGAAGGATATAAGTGACTGAAATGAAACTGATACCACAGATTAGATACATGACAACACACAAATGATTAGAATTACAGAACTGTACCTGATCTGTGACCGTGAGATTTCAGTATGGTGTGAAGCCTCCATGCACTGCAATCAGAGCCCCTAAGCGTCGTGGCATGGAATCAAAGAGGGCCTGGATATGTTCCTGGGTAATCTCCCTCCACGCAGTTTGTATGCGAGTCCACAAAGCGTCAAGAATGGGTGCTGGAATACCATGACGAACAAGTTGCCAACCAATCATATGCCAGATATGTTAGATGGGCGACATGTCTGGCGAACGTGCAGGCCAGGGAAGCAGTGATACCCGTCGTTCTTCCAAGAAGACTTGCACAATCCTCGCCACATGTGGCCGGGTATTGTCCTGCTGAAATATGGCATGTGGAGTTGCCTGAAGGAGGGGCAGTACCTTGGACTCTAAGACCTCTCTAATGTAGCGGTTGAAGTTCAGATTGTCCTGAATACGTAGGAAGCGAGATCGCATTTTGTGTCACACTAGGAACTTGTCCGCAATGCCGCTCAACAATGCAGGCTCTCAGACTGCGTTCACCACGGTAGCGCTCAACACGTATGTGACCATCACTGTAGGACAAGTTGAAGCGGGACTCGTACGAACACACTACATTTGGTACTCTGTTTTACACATCTCCCGAGTTTGGGGTCATTCGGGCCATTCTTTCTGGGTGTTGCACTTTTCACAAACAGTAGTACATAAGTAAACCTTCAAACTATAACATTAGTATTCTATTCTCCTTTTCTACTTTTTTATGGTACAATATTTGTGTGTTTAATACTATTTAGGTATGTAACGAAAATAAGAATGTTCTCTTCTACCGTCAGTTTGTTTCCAAGTTAGTCTTGTCAGATAAACTGTTCGCATTGATCAAATACCAGGTTTTGCAAACTAATGTATCGTTAATATGGCTACCTATAGAGTTGCAAATCCTGCTAACTGCTCTGTTAGGCTGCAAAACCTGCTATTTGCAAATTAATATACAATGTAACTAATTACCTATTTATGTATGATTTGAGGCTTTCTCGGCGTTGGTTCGCTAATATGTTTTCGCGGGATATCAGCCGAGTTAAGATTTTGGAATGCTCCAAGCTTTCGACTGCTATCTCTGCAGCCATCTTCAGGGAAGTGATGTCCGAACAGAAAGTCGAAAGGTTATATAGATGTTAGGCTGTCTCAGGTGAAACGGGATTGGTTGGCGGATCGGCCAATCCGGGGCCGGGAATTGTCATCGCTCGTAAGCTCCGCCCCTCCCGGGATTACTGCGTGAAGTTTGGCGGGCGGCGAGCCCTGTTCCGCCGGTTGGAATCGGTTGCCGTCCTCGGTCCGTGATCTTCATGACAGTGGACTCCAGCTCAGTCAGGCATGGACACCGGCCTTAGACCAACTCAGGCCCTCTTACAATCAAGGTCATGAAGATCACGGACCGAGGACGGCAACCAATTCCAACCGGCGGAACAGGGCTCGCCGCCCGCCAAACTTCACGCAGTAATCCCGGGAGGGGCGGAGCTTACGAGCGATGACAATTCCCGGCCCCGGATTGGCCGATCCGCCAACCAATCCCGTTTCACCTGAGACAGCCACATCTATATAACCTTTCGACTTTCTGTTCGGACATCACTTCCCTGAAGATGGCTGCAGAGATAGCAGTCGAAAGCTTGGAGCATTCCAAAATCTTAACTCGGCTGATATCCCGCGAAAACATATTAGCGAACCAACGCCGAGAAAGCCTCAAATCATACATCCTTCATAGTATTCAAAACTGCATGTCCTTAACCTACAAAACATAGGAATAATCCTGCAATCTTATCAAACATTGCATTAAAAAAACACATTGGTGTCTGTATATCTTGTTTTTAGCGTACGGTACTTACAATAATACTTATCACCTTCGACAAAATTCCTATTTTATTTATGTATTTATTTATTTATGTATTTATTTATTTATTTATTTATTTTATTCGTGCACCTCGTTCTCAAAGTTCTCGTTTAGGTTCATGAACATTCAGTTTACTCATATCTATATTCTGCATACTGCAGATTTCCCCACCCATCTCTGTAGATATTGTTATTTATTGTACATTAATAGTACATTGTGCAACGAGCCTATAATGATAGTAATTAAGACGCGAGGATGTTTATGAAACGAGCGCAAGCGAGTTTCATAATTTTCATACGAGCGTCTTAATTACCATTATAGGCAAGCTTCATACGACTTTTTATGCTAGACCATATTTCTAACTTGAAATTATTCAAAAGTATTCATGTTATGGTTATGTAAGTGAGAAGCGGACTGACCTGAATTATGAGATGTGCGCAGACGCGAAAGTATTGATTTTTTCCGAGGCCGAATGTCATTGACCTTGATATAATCTAGAGAATAACATGAACATTAGTCTTGATATAACCTGGAAATTGATTTAGAATTGAAAAACGAGATGACAAATTGAATTTATTTGAATATTATTTACAATTAACGCTAATTATTATAGTAACAGAACATAACCTTCTGCGACAGTATTGTATTTCCAGCCTCCGTGACTTTTCGCTAATTCTCTTTCGATTGCATATCCCAGAATAATCGATACTTGCGGTTTTATAATGGTACAAAGGTGATTTGTCATTGGCTGAACAACTGAATTATAATAATTAGCTGTACTTAATGAGGTGCATTAAAGGGCTACTACCAGGTTTATAATTACTACATTTCGGCATGGTCGAGCATAAATTAAATTATGAGGTAGTAGTAGTAGTAGTAGTAGTAGTAGTAGTAGTAGTAGTAGTAGTAGTAGTAGTAGTAAAAAAAAAAAAGGTAAAGGTATCCCCGTAACATGCCATGAAGGCATTTGGGGGGCATAGAGGTAGAGCCCCATGCTTTCCATGACCTCGGCACTAGAATGAGATGGTGTGGTCGGCACCACGCTCTGACCGCCTTTTACCCCCGGGAAAGACCCGGTACTCAATTTTTATAGGAGGCTGAGTGAACCTCGGGGCCGTCCTGAAAGTTTGGCAACGAGAAAAAATCCTGTCACCACCTGGGATCGAACCCCGGACCTTCCAGTCTGTAGCCAGCTGCTCTACCAACTGAGCTACCCGGCCGCCAGTAGTAGTAGTAGTAGGTTTATTTTGCCTGGCAGAGTTAAGGCCATGAGGCCTTCTCTTCCACTCAACCAGGTTTCAATAATATACATGAAATACAAAATTTGATTACAAAACAACACAAAAGAAAATACCTTATAAATTACATAAAATATAGTAGGAAATTACAATAGACAAGATCAGTTACATAATATAAAATTACAAATTTTCAAGATCAGATACATAATATATAAAATAAAGTAGAAAATTACACATAATCAAAATCAGTTACATAACATAAGGGGAAAAGACACACACACACACACACAATTTATAAGATCTAAAATGCCCGAGACAAATTGGACGATTAATTTACTTGAGATATATTATTCAGTTAATATACTAATTGGAGAATACATATGGGTGACAAGACATAAAATATTGATTAGCAAAGTCCTACTAAATGGCACACAAACACAAATGATTAAGTAATATATGAAGATAATAAAAAAAAAAGAAAAGAGAAAAAAAAAAAGAAGAAGAGAGAGGAGAAAAAAAATAACAACTTGGTCATTTAAGAGGTAAGAGGTGAGAAAATACTGAATTGTATTAAATTATACTAGTTTATACAAAATAATTATAAATATAATTTTGACACGCACAGAAAACCAACATGTGGTAGAACGTAATCAACTGTAGCATATGACATAATATAGCCCTGTAACATGTGCCGCATGGAACCCTCCTGCCATCTAGCGGTAAAGCTTCGCATAAGATATCCCTATTCACTAGCAAATTAGAAACCGAGCGGAACTAGGAACTTGGTGAGATGAGTCTTTTGTGTGAGCAGTATATTTCCGCCTTTTTATGTTGATGTTAAAATACAGTGACAGAAGTTTCATTAAGAATATCAATCAGTATTTTTAGAAGCACAAATAATCGAGCTAGCTTCGTGGCAGTTGCCCGCTCCTTCACATCCAGCTTCTTGATGAAGTACAGCAGATGCAGTGAATGGCAGCAAAGCCGCAGCTGTCACTGTGATTATTGCATTACAATGGTCACTTGCTGTCAACCTGTCTACGAGGCTGCAAGCGTGCACGTCACTGCTGGAATGCGAGAAGACATTCCGCACTTCGCCGCTGACGGGGACCGCGCTTTGAATTCTGTCACGTGCATGAAGCTAATCTCTCGCTTGTCGCAACTCTCCGCTGAATAAGCCGTGGAGTCTGGCTGACCAGTGGCGTATTCAGATGAACACATGTGTATTATTACTGTGTTACGTTCACAGATGCATCTTGAATAATCCCTGATCACGTTCACCCAAAATTCACTAGTTCTGAAGTCGATGTTTAGCAGCCAATAAAAATACTGCTTTAGCACAACAATATACAGTGAAACTTCTCAATAGCGGACACCGCCGGGGAAAAATTAAAAGTCCTTATTGAGAAGTGTCCGCTATTTAGAAAATCTTTAGTATGTATACAGTACATTAAAATTTCTCATACATAATCACCCTTCACAAATATCAGTAAGTTTACTTTTCCAGTTAGATTCCATTTCTGGATCAACAGAAGCAGAGTCACCACATACACAATATTGTGTCATGACCAAAACTTGTCTAGCCAACCACCCGAAGCTTTAAAATTAGAATACCCCAACTCCTTTACAATTTCTAAGGCTTTCTCTCTAATCAAGGTCCCAGATAAAGGCATCTTATTTGCTCTAGCACGGCACAACCATACATATGTTAAATTGTCAATGACAAGCCCGTCAGTTTTAGGAAAAGCTCTTTTTGTGTTCTCATTTGCATTCTCAGTGTATGATTTTAAAATAACATCCTTGCTTTTTCAAAATTTCACTAACCTGAGTTTTTCCCACATTAAACTTTGTGGCCAGCTCACGAACACTAAATTTCTCCTTCTCACTATGCTTTACAATAGCCACTTTCTCTTTTAGTGACAAACGTTTACGTTTTTGTGACATTTTTACTACGACTGTACTTTCGAACACTCAACTTGACAAACTAAGAAAGTACGGACTGCTCACGTGCAGTATCACAACTAACAACTGTGCTGCTTACCTTCAATAAAGTACAAGAACGTTCAAATGCACGATAATGATTGTTGCAAACAATTCCGTTTAATTTACAACCGTCTTTTTCTTTTTTTCTTTCACGCTGTCCGTTATTTGGAAGTTTTAATTGTTGTTGGAGATACATTTCAGTGTCCGCGTCCGTTATTGAGGATGTCCGCTATTTGGAAGAATTTTATCATAAGGGCCAATGTTATTTTGCAGGGGAATTTTAAAATGTCCGCTATTGAGAGGAGTCCGCTATTGGGAAGTGTCCGTTAAGGGAAGTTTCACTGTATTGTGAATGGACGCAGAAAGCTTTCCTCTTCAACTGTGTACTGTAGATTGTGATATCATTCACAATAGAAACAAGGATAGGTACCCATATAAAACGTAATTCAGTTCAGGCAAATACCAACGATATTCATATGCATTTACTTTTACTCTCTGGAAACGGACATCTGTAAATGTATACATGAATGTAAATTTATAAACAGCAACAATATTCTTTTTTTTTTTAAGTGACAAATAAAACGTTACAAAAGTTTCAACGTCTGATGTCAGTTGCTTAGCAACAGCAATGACTTACGTCATTATGACATCACTTGCTTAGCAAAGGATCCGACTCTTGCACTGATAATTAATTGCTGTTGCTAAGCAACTGACATCAGATGTTGAAATTTCTGTAACGTTTTATCAATTTGTCACTTTGAAAAAAAAAAAAAAAGAATATTGTTGCTGTTTATATTTTTATGTTTTTTTTATATAGAGGATAGATTTCCTTTCTTGCATGAATTATATTTCTCATTTCTCTTATCATAGACGCACACTAACCGCTGTTCAACAAACCAATCAAGATGAAACACAGTAATTGCATTGCACGCTACAGATGCGTGATATATATATATATATAGGCCTATTTAATAAAGAAATACATGTAGGAAAATGGTCAAAAATAGGCCTAATACAACACACGAATACTTATTTCACTCTCCATAAGATCCAACAGAAAAAACATAAACGTTTCACGCAGTTACAGGACCTGTCACTTTTCCAAGCTGCTGCTCCTGCCACACACAGCACTGGTCCGTAGTAGTGTTACGCGTTCGTCCATACTCGACCCCCTTGACTTCTTTCTCGAGTTCTTTTCTTTCTTCAGTTTCTCTTTCTTTCTCCATTTCTTGATTTCTCTATTTCTTCTCTTCTCTTTTCATTTCTCCTTCTTGTATTTCTTGATTTTTTATTTCTTATTTTCTTTTTTTTGGTATTTCCTTCTCCATTTCTTGATTTCTCTATTTCTTCTCTTCTCTTTTCATTTGTCCTTTCTCTTCTATTTCTTGATTTTTTATTTCTTATTTTCTTTTTTTGGTATTTCTTTCTCCATTCCTTGATTTCTCTATTTCTTCTCTTTTCTTTTCATTTCTCCTTTCTCTTCTATTTTTTGATTTTTTATTTCTTATTTTCTTTTTTTGTATTTCTTTCTCCATTTCTTGATTTCTCTATTTCTTCTCTTCTCTTTTCAATTCTCCTTTCTATTCTATTTCTTGATTTTTTATTTTTTATTTTCTTTTTTTTTTTGTATTTCTTTCTCCATTTCTTGATTTCTCTATTTCTTCTCTTCTCTTTCCATTTCTCCTTTATATTCTATTTCTTGATATTTTATTCCTTATTTTCTTTTTTTGGTATTTCTTTCTCCATTTCTTGATTTCTCTATTTCTTCTTGTCTCTTTTCATTTGTCCTTTCCCTTCTATTTCTTGATATTTTATTCCTTATTTTCTTTTTTTGGTATTTCTTTCTCCATTCCTTGATTTCTCTATTTCTTCTCTTCTCTTTTCATTTGTCCTTTCCCTTCCATTTTTTTGATTTTTCATTTCTTATTTTCTTTTTTGGTATTTCTTTCTCCATTCCTTGATTTCTCTATTTCTTCTCTTTTCATTTCTCCTTTCTCTTCTATTTCTTGATTTTTTACTTTTTATTTTCTTTTTTTTGTATTTCTTTCTCCATTTCTTGATTTCTCAGTTTCTTCTTTCATTTTTTTCATTTTTCTTTTCTTCCTAAATTTCTTGATTTCTTTATGTCTCCTTCTTCTTTCAATTGCCTTTCCTTTTTCACTTCTACATCTCCCTCTTTAAGATATACTTTCGCACACAGAGACACTCCAGACTAGTATTGAATATGAAATGCATAACGATATCAATGGATGAGCTTAGAGCAGTGAATGGCTACGTATTCTCGCTCTATCCAGCTCGTACATCTACATGTACTGTGAGGCGGGTTTCATAATCCACTTCTCCTTCCGCCGTTGTAGGCAGCATTTCACCGGCTGAAGCTCGACTTGTCGCCCTGGAGCCAGATTTTTTGACTTGTTGCATATTCTAGCTGTGAAGCGATGTACGAATACCATGGGATGTAAATAAATACAATACAATACCGTTACATAGATTGCCTGGTGTTTGTAAATTGAATAAATACAGGAGTAAGACAAATAACTGATTTTTATAGAATAGTTATCTTAATGATGGATTTTTTATTTTATTTTATTTGGTTATTTTACAACGCTGTATCAACATCTAGGTTATTTAGCGTCTGAATGATATGAAGGTGATAATGCCACTGAAATGAGTCCGGGGTCCAGCACCGAAAGTTACCCAGCATTTGCTCGTATTGGGTTGAGGGAAAACCCCGGAAAAAACCTCAACCAGGTAACTTACCCGACCGGGATTCGAACCCGGGCTACCTGGTTTCGCGGCCAGACGCGCTGACCGTTACTCCACAGGTGTGGACTCAATGATGGACTATTAAGTTATTTAAATTAAGTAAAGTAAATCAATCAGGTAGGCTTGTGGGGAATTGCAAATTCCTCGTTCAACAGTTAACGGCATTCTTCATAAGCGCCTCCTTTTCGTGCTTACAGACTCCAATTCCTTCACCATGTTAAACCAAACGATTGCCACAAAAGCGCTGAGATGATTCGCCATATAGATAAAAATCAGCACGCACTGAACTTTATGCTGTGGCGTCCGCATCTCGACTGACAAGGAAACGGTTGCTGCATAACCTGTCCTCATTCCGTTTCTGCGCTTGCGTGCCAGAACAAATCACGGAGAGATTTCTTATCCATTGCGCTTTACGTTACAAAATTATAATGTACAGTCTCGCATTATGCGCTGTTACTTACGTATACTTTCAGTCCGGACATCCTGTATATCTAGTAATTTTATCTGTGTTGTCACTGCGGTAAATTTTGTCGTAAAAAAATTGTAACAAAATTATTAATTGTTACAAAATATCGCACTCCGAGTAAAAAATAGTATTGTAACTCGAAAATTGTGATTTGTAACGACATATTATTTCCTATAGTCCCGTCGCTCTAATTTCCGGCAGCCAATCACGTTGCAGGTCGGCTACATTTAAACGTGTGCGTCTTGTGATTCGCTGATGAAGACGTTATGAAGTTCCTAAGGCTCGATAAATACTTAATATAATCGCCCGCCATTTTGGCTCTTTCGTTGGCGTTCGCAGAAAGCACACGAAGACGTTATTTGCCGCTCAATTATTTGTTGAATTACAGTGCGTTTGATTTATTATCATAGGAGCTACGACATGATAATGTTTAACGGTGTGGCAAATAGATTCCTCGTATGGTAGCTCGGCAACGAAAGAACAAAAATGGCGAACGATACTACCTACCTAGACTTTATAACAAGAATCTAGGGAGCGTAAGCAATTCTGCTCCTCGCAATGCCGAATGAGAGCGAAAGCCGTAGGAGAGGAAGCAGGCAATACTGCTTCTCGGAATGCCGTGCGGTGTGGAGATTTTGTATTTTAAATTAAATTAAACTTATCTTTAAATACCTGTATTTCAGCATCTGCGTACATATGACATGATTCACCATTATTGTGTTTGTCCGAAGATGAGAAGGGAAATTCTGCACGTGCTCACCGATGTAATAATATAGTTTTTATGTTAAAATATATCTTGAGGTAGGCCTAACTGAATTTTCGGTCACTGTCTGTATTATAATTAAATATAAATAAATCTAATTACAATTAAAATGACAATGTTAAAAGAGCTCTGTTCCCTATACGTATGTAGAGAAAACATGAACATATCTCTGGACCACGGAAAAACTCCCCTGTCACCATCGACTTAATTAAATTCCTGGACTTGGTTTATAGAGTAACATACCTGATTTCTGCGCGATGACTGATGATTTCAACTTCCTGCGCTTCATGAATCACTGTTTGTAAAGTTCACTGAGTATAAAATGTGTACACCTAAATTAAATTTCACTAAATGTGAGTCAATGTATCGCACTGTTTAAGAATGGAAATATAATATTAATACGACACTCATTACATTGTTTTTACCACAGTACAGTTATTATTTACACAAACCAACAACAGTAAATGAAAAAGAAATTTCGCTTATCTATAGTAGGCCTATCACTTTTCTTGCAATAAAGTTAAGCTAATATTCTGAGCTTCTACAGGGTTGGGTTTGGCCATAGCATTAATTTTTCTTTCCTTTTGTTTTTTTACAGAAAACGATCTTTCTTTTCTTTGCATGGTTTATACTGGGATTGCAGATTCCCATAGATTCACATTCACTTTTGGAACGTACCGCAGCAAGTGTTGCCTGCAAGGATGCTTTGTGTCGTTTCAAAACTTCAAGTTCACTTTCTGTCATTAATGAATCGATAAGGTTAATTAATTCAGCTTTCACTTTCTCTTTCTGATTTGTGAATTGCAAGGAAGAATGGGAATCTCCTTTCTTCATAATTCCAGATACAATTTCTTCTTTCTCAATATCATTTTCAGCATCCAAATTAATAAATAAATCATCATATTCTTCATTGGAGTGAATAGTATTACGCCTACTTTCTTCATCACTTTGACTGGCTCTCAGTAAACAAACACTGTGGATGTGCTTGCACATGTTCCATTTAATGGATGAATCCATACAGGTGCATGTGTACTGGTGAATGCAGGTGTTACATTCAATACACAACAACTTGCAGTTGCAGCTAAGGGCTGATTCTTGTACAAAATACAAATCCTTCACATCGGAAGATGAAGGTATCGTCCATCCGTTTTCTTCTCTAATAATCAGGTCTTTGTCAAGCTCAGTTCCCGATTTGTGTCTGTTTCTTAGATCTTTCAGCTTGCTCGTGATTTTACCTTTTGTGAGAATAACTAGTCTATCGAAAAGTTTGTCTCTTACAAAAGTCATCAGAGCATAAATTGCCTTATCTAATCGTTTTACATTTTTCCCATGTAAATAAACATATTTTAGCGTCCTGTGCATCCTCTCTATGTGCATATTAGTATTGATTCCGTTATGAAGTCTATAGCAGTATGCCCAGCTTTTTACGTTCTTCAGGTAATTTTCTCGAAAGTATGTACCAAATTGAGTTGTATCAGGATCTTCAAGTAGTTTTTTTTAGTACACTTGGTACCATCATGTCAAAAGTAGTGACATCACGTTCTTGCATTAACGTCCTCATAATTTTGTACACATCTACCTGTTTTTCTTTTCCTGAAATTTTAGAAATGTTTTTCCGCCAGGCCCTGTCTACATGCCATGAACAATACAGCCTCATAGTTGGTGGATCCATAATTATATTCCATGCATTGAAAAAATACTCGGCCATGTCAGACATGAAAACTTTGGGGTATATTTTCCCCACCTCTTGTCTAATGCAGTCAAAGAATACAGATAGGACATACTGATCACTCCGATTTGATATAAGAAAAGAACAAGGGAACCCCTGCCTCATATCATCGAGTATAAGAAGAGTAATTAACTCGAATCCATAACTATTGACGCCATGTGTCCATCTATGCATATTACATCATTGCCATATTTCTTCAGAATTTCCCGCCGAGCACTGTTCATAATAATTAATATGAAATCGTCGCTCTTCAGACCAGGATGTTTTTCGTTTATTGTTCCCTGTGGCTTGTAAAATAGCACGCAAGTGTTGTCACTGGCATTTATTTCATTAACCCATGCCTCCACACTTGTACCATCATCCCCATGTCGTACTGAAGAAGAACATAGATTATAAGAATGTTCTATATTATAGAGGTCCTTTTTAGTGAGAAAGTGAATACGATCCAATTTTGGTTGTGACACTGAATCGTGAACTTTGTCCAGTATCGATTGAAAGGAAATTTTATAAGCAATATCTGTTGCCAATGCTTGTTGTCTCTCTGATTCTGTTAATGAGAGGTGAGCTATATCATTTTGATGACCTACATGAGTGGAAATGTAATTAATTTTACAGCTTTCATCTTCATTTTCTGTTACTGCTATGCCTGCAGGACAGACACCATTGATCTTATTGCTGCCCTGAGTTTTTATATGCCTAACACCTTTGCTACGAGAGTTAAAATGTCCCGACCGGTGACAGACATAATAATGTTTAGTACAATTATTAGCAACACGACGTGAGCCTTGCTGTTTCACATACTTTGTTACTGTTGCTTTTTCAACTTCTTCTTTCCATTGCATGAAGTGCTGTACTGAGGAGAACTCCCTGTTTTCGCTCTTGACTGGAACATCGTGTACTAATTCGAAGTGTTCATACAAACTCTTCTTAACAGCTGTTGTGAATTCACAAAGTCCACATTTCAATTTCCTTTCCTTAATATTTTCAGGTGTGCCGGTACCATGAACTAATCTTTCGTGGAATTTCAAATTTTTATTGTGATTAAATTTTCTTTGACATGCAGAACACTCACAAGCATACGACTTCTGGTTTATCTTTAAAACATGAGGATGTGCTTTTGATACATGTCTTCTAAGATTTCTATTATAGTCAAAGCCTTTATTACACTCCGAACAATTGAACTGCTTAGGCATGTTTATTCTGTTATTAATACATCAAAACTCACGATAATACGAAACCGCTAACCCTTTATCATCATGACCATTCCAAAATTAATTAAAACCAGCACTATTAGTCCCTAAAAAGACACTCATCCTACTATATGCAAGAAGAACTCAGTCCAAACAACATAAGCACGAAACATGATGTTACGTAACATTTCGTAACATCATAATACACAAACTTGTAGTCTGCATTCACATCTATCACACGGATGTTATTTTTATGAGCAATGATACTCAGTCTGAACACCACAGAATTACAACAGGCTCGAAAACACGACAATAAGAATAACACATGACGCGAAACATGGTCTGCCAAACTCAAAGGACTATGTCCACTGTCCAGCATAGCGAAGAGCAGTTGTCCCTTTCCTTGGTCATTCGCGATTACGCGGGGGCTGGGGGGTAAGCGGGGGCGATTTTCTGTGGTCCATAGATATTTTTATGTTTTCTCTATATACGAATAGAGAACAGAGCTCTTTTAATACTGGCATTTTAATTGTAAATTAGATTTCTTTATATTTAATTATAATGCAGACAATGACCGAAAATTCAATTAGGCCTACCTCAAGATATATTTTAACATAAAAACTATATTATTACATCGGTGAGCACGTGACCGCACGGCATTCCGAGGAGCAGTATTCCTGCTTCCTCTCCTACGGCTGTCGCTGTCATTCAGCATAGCAGGTATAGCATTCGCCTCTTTCCGCCCTCATTCGGCATTGCGAGGAGCAGAATTGCTTACGCTCCCTAGACTCTTGTGACTTTATAGAGCCTACACTTCCTAAGACGTAGGCCTAATCAAAGAGGAGGAGTCACGCGGGGAATAACAGCGTCGCGACTATAATAAAATACTGCTATAATAGTACATTATGCAACGAGCCTATAACGATAGTAATTAAGAAGCGAGTATGGATGTTTATGAAACGAGCGCAAGCGACATGCATTAAAGGACTGCTACCAGGTGTATAATTACTACATTTCGGCATTAACATATTTTAATACAAACTTACCAAAGCGTTTGACAGTGTACTGTTTTTTTATAATAATTTAATACCTGCAGCTAATAAAACAGCGTTTGAAATTAATTACGAAAGTAATATGTGATTTTCGACATACGACAATATTTTACTGGGAGTGCGATATTTGTCGATGTGTTGCTTGTAATATAACTCTTTGGTTTGCAGGGGACCGCGTGATGAGCTGCGAGCTGCGCCTGCCCGCCAACCACACGGCGCTCGCGGGTGACCTGGAGGTGCGGCTGCTGGACCCCTCGCCCCTCCACGGCCGCCTGCAGCTGCTGCGCGCCACGCCTGCGCACGGCTACACGGCCGTGGCGGCCGTACCTCTGCCTGGCAACGCCACTACGGCCGCCTTCCCGTGCGGCGTCGTCACGCTGGGAGGCCGCTACCGCGTCGTGCTGATCACGCCCGACCCAGACGACACACAGGTAACAGGAGAGCAGGGAGGTAGAGTTCCCACACTTTCAGTTGCTTTAGGGGAGAAGTGGGACAGGGAGAACAGTGAGACATTTTTTATTATATGGTAAATTTTGATGTTGAAATGTTGGTAACAGTGGAGTTGTATGTTGCATGAGTAATGTAACAGTATTTTCATACTCGATCTGATTCTAGTTATGAAGGTGAGTGATGAAAAAATAATTCGTAATTTTTCACTCTAGAAGTAAAATTTTAATGAAGGTTATATTGGATATACAAATGAGATATAAATATGAATGTTTTGTTACCTAATACTATGGTATTTGAGATTGTGTTTTGCAAAGTTTCGTCTTTCTTGTTTTGATTTTGAAGTGATGGCGCCATTTTTAAACGAACTATGCGTAAAGGGAACAGTGAGACATTCCATTGAAGGGTACACTGAGACGTCTCACTGTTCCCATTTACCAATGATTTGCAAAAATAAACTGTAATTATTAGGGAACGGAATTTGAAGTAGTAAAAGCTAGTATTGGCATCTACACAGTCATTTGTTTACAACCCTTTATACCAAGTCCTCCCCTCCATGACATACTCGCAGGTCTCTACACGTCAACAACAGGTGAACGGGACAGTTGTCGCATAAGAACTTCAACGTGCAGGTTTGCAGTTCAGAGTAGTGAAGTGCAGGTACAATGCCGAAAGTGAAACCAACTAACAATACAGTATTGAAAGACTATATTTGTAAAACCTCCAGATGAAGTATCAAAATTCAGGAAACAATTCCCTCGATTGTCGCTTCCCCCATGTCCAGTTCCTACGAGATGGGGGTCATGGTTAGAAGCTTGCAATTGTTACGCACGTCACCTCCAATCTGTGAAGAAAGTGGCCCAGTCTTTCGATACCGATGACGCGGCTGCGATTCAAATACGCCAGGAACTGCTAAATGATGAAACAATCGAGAAAGAAGTCACGGATATAAAGCCAAATTTTGGATATTTACCGGATGCCATTATTCAATTAGGAAAGTCAGGAGTAGAACTAGTTGAGCAAATAAATATTATGAGGACTATTGTAAATAAACTGAGTGCAGTAGAAGGTGAAATAGGAAAACGTGTTGGTGAAAAAATGAACAGGGTTCGATTAAAAATGATGGATACGATATTCTCAGTCGGATTTCAGATGTACTAACAAAGACGTGTCCCAATGACGTCATTCAACGTGTGAATTTAATTGACGTATCTTGTTTCAAGTACTCTCTAATTGTCTCTGCAGATGGAGAGCGGAGTTTTTCCATGTTACAAAATTTCCTTCCTTGCAACAGAGCAAAGTTGTATTTTGAAAATTTGAAAATAATATTTACAATTTATTATAACAAGGCGTAACAAGGCATAGCATTAATTGAAAATGCCATTTCGTTTGGATCTGCATATTCAGAGGCGAGTTCCATACTGAAGACAACTGTCTATCAACATCAATATGTCCAGTGACACGCGAAGATGCAGAGGTTCATATTTAATTATGTATATTTGTAATGTTGTTTATTGGTGTCTTGTGCGTTGCGAAGAAAAGCACATGTAGTTCAAAAAGAAATGCAGATTATGTACGTAGGTCACTGTATGTCATTAAACTATTCCATTTGTTTATTCTGAAATATATTTACAGACGTTGCGTGTAAGTTTGTGTGAAGTGGACTGTACACTTCCATGCGCCGTGACGCAGCTCGCTTGACAGTCATTGAGCTACGAATATCTATACTACGTTTCACTATTCTTTATAATACTCCAAAGCCCTTTCCCTGGTAATTATATTACATTTACCGGTAACTAACATTAAAAATGAACATACTAGCAATCAATTTAGAAACTATAGCTTAAAATAATGGATACATTACATTTTAATGGTTTCTTAAATAAAAAAAAATTATTCACAAAATTTAAAAAATATATTAAAAATAATAAAGAATTAAATTAAATTCTTATAATTATAAGCTTTGTTGTCACCAAAAATTCATTTTATTTTTTAGCAAAAGTTTGAAAAGACATGGAAAATTCATTTTTCCAAATGTTCCAGATGTTTCAATGGTTTCGAAGTCAGACATCAAAATGATTCTAAATAAGTCTACAGAACATGGCAAGATAGAGAGACAGCAAGCTTTCTTTTCTTTTGAAATAAATGTAAATCATTTCAATGTCCATTAATAGACACTGGTGTCTCACTGTACCCTCCTGAATGGGAACAGTGAGACATTTGCACTTTTTTGACAAACACGTATTGTATATTATGTCCTTTATCTATTAATATTTCTGTTTATGTATTATTGTACTCCATGTTTTAATGTATATTTCTATTGCACTTGATTTAAAAAATACTTGAAATTACACTTGCATACATATGTCTTAATATTTTGTGTCTCACTGTACCCACTACTCCCCTACTCCCGCTGAACCATTCTTGGATATAATAATAGTAATCTTATTGAAAATGACGATAATACATAATAGGCTACTAATGATAAAATGATTATGGTAGTGACAGTAATAACAATAATAATAATAACAATGATAACAATTATAGACTAATGATCATGATAATGGTAATAAAATTACGATAATAATAATAATAATAATAATAATAATAATAATAATAATAATAATAATAATAATAATAATAATAAGGTGAATGATGCTGGTGTTGCAGCGTGTGGCCTGCGAGCTGGACGTGCGGTGGCCCGCGGCGCGTCTGTCGCTGACGCCGGCGCATGCGCAGACGTACCCCGAGCAGCCGGTGCGCGCCACGCTGGAGTTCGCGCCCACCAAGTGCTCTGCGGCGGCGGGCGCCGTGATCCCGGAGCTGTGGCTGGACCTGCTGTACTGCGGCCGCTCCCCGGCGGACTGCAACTCCACGCACGCGCAGCTCGTGTTCTCGCAGCAGGTGCTGGGCTACCCGCGCAGGCGCGAACTCGCGCTCAAGTGCGACCTGTTCGGGCTCGCGGGCCACTACGTGCTCACCCTGCGCTCCAGGATGCCGGCCACGTCCACGCCCGTGCCCGATGGGGAGCCGGCTCACATGAAGGTCTGCTTCCCAGCTTTGGATGTTTTGGCCTGTTGTCCCCAAAAACTTCGTCCGAACGCAAAAATGTCCCGCTTTCTAAAATGGATCACTCTCTCGTTACAAGAGTACACTGCTCCGTCGATATGGGAGAAAGCCAATGTTTACCTACTTAGGCATAACATGCGGGCCAAGTCCCCTGCAATCGGCAAGCATCATGTTTAGGTGGAGCATGAAACTGAAGGAATATTATGGACAGTAAAAATCGATCATTCATTTTAAAAAATGAATATGATACATTAATACAAATTAATTTTATTTCCTGGAATATATCTGTCTATAAAATACAATAATATATAAAAATAAATGAATGGATAAGTAAATAAATAAATGAACAACTGAATAAATGAATAGACAAATAAATAAATAAATAATTAAATAAATAAATACGCAAGAAAGCCGAGCAAGCAAGCAAAGCAAACAAATAAATTAACTTATGAATCCATTAAATAAAGAAATAAATAAATAAACAAAAGAGAAAGAAAGAAAAAAGAAAGAAACAAATAAATAAATAAAGGAAGAAATAAATAAATAAATAAATAAATAAATAAATAAATAAATAAATAAATAAGCAAGCAGGCTAAGAAAACATATAAATTAACTTATGAATCCATTAAATAAAGAAATAAATAAATAAACAAAAGAGAAAGAAAGAAAAAAAGAAAGAAACAAATAAATAAATAAAGGAATAAATAAATAAATAAATAAATAAGCAAGCAGGCTAAGCAAACAAATAAATTAACTTATGAATCCATTAAATAAAGAAATAAATAAATAAACAAAAGAGAAAGAAAGAAAAAAGAAAGAAACAAATAAATAAATAAAGGAAGAAATAAATAAATAAATAAATAAATAAATAAATAAATAAGCAAGCAGGCTAAGAAAACATATAAATTAACTTATGAATCCATTAAATAAAGAAATAAATAAATAAACAAAAGAGAAAGAAAGAAAAAAAGAAAGAAACAAATAAATAAATAAAGGAATAAATAAATAAATAAATAAATAAGCAAGCAGGCTAAGCAAACAAATAAATTAACTTATGAATCCATTAAATAAAGAAATAAATAAATAAACAAAAGAGAAAGAAAGAAAAAAGAAAGAAACAAATAAATAAATAAATAAAGGAAGAAATAAATAAATAAATAAATAAATAAATAAATAAATAAATAAGCAAGCACGCTAAGCAAACATATAAATTAACTTATGAATTCATTAAATAAAGAAATAAATAAATAAACAAAAGAGAAAGAAAGAAAAAAAGAAAGAAACAAATAAATAAATAAAGGAATAAATAAATAAATAAATAAACAAGCAGGCTAAGCAAACAAATAAATTAACTTATGAATCCATTAAATAAAGAAATAAATAAATAAACAAAAGAGAAAGAAAGAAAAAAAGAAAGAAACAAATAAATAAATAAAGGAATAAATAAATAAATAAATAAGCAAGCAGGCTAAGCAAAGAAATAAATTAACTTATGAATCCATTAAATAAAGAAATAAATAAACAAAAGAGAAAGAAAGAAAAAAATAAAGAAAGAAATAAATAAATAAAGGAAGAAATAAATAAATAAATAAATAAATAAGCAAGCAGGCTAAGCAAACATATAAATTAACTTACGAATCCATTAAATAAAGAAATAAATAAATAAACAAAAGAGAAAGAAAGAAAAAAAGAAAGAAACAAATAAATAAATAAAGGAAGAAATAAATAAATAAATAAATAAATAAATAAGCAAGCAGGCTAAGGAAACAAATAAATTAACTTATGAATCCATTAAATAAAGAAATAAATAAATAAACAAAAGAGAAAGAAAGAAAAAAAGAAAGGAACAAATAAATAAATAAAGGAAGAAATAAATAAATAAATAAATAAATAAATAAATAAATAAGCAAGCAGGCTAAGCAAACAAATAAATTAACTTATGAATCCAGTAAATAAATAAAGAAATAAATAAATAAACAAAAGAGAAAGAAACAAAAAAAACAAAGAAATAAATAAAGGGAGAAATAAATAAATAAAATAAATAAATAAATAACTAAATAACTAAAGAAAGAAGGAAAGAAATAAGTAAATAAATAAGTAAATAAAGAAATGAGTAAATAAATAAGTAAAGTAAGAAAGGAAGATTGAAATAAATAAATAATAAATGAATAAATAAATAAATAAAGTAAGAAAGAAAGATTGAAATAAATAAAGTAAGAAATAAAGATTGAAATAAAGAAGTAGATAAAGTCAAAACCCAGGAAAACAAAACTGAAATTGAAAGAGTTTCGTAATAAACATACATAAGACATAAAAAAACTATATTTAAGGTTCCGTTATGTGAAAAGTGTAAGTTCATGATTGAAGAAAAAATTTTAGTACTTTATCTTCCAATGAAATTGTAAATAGGCTATACAAAAAGACGATTTTATAGTTCGATATCAATGTTATAAAACAGATAAATCCTGTAAGTAATGGGCATTCATAAAATTGTCAGCTTGGCAACCAATTCCTCCCCGTCAGAACAGAGCCAACTCCCGTCTGTGCCGCAGGTGGCCGTGAGCGACAAGTTCGTGTTCAACGTGCACGCGCGCAGCATCCTGCCCTGCGACGCGCTGGACGGCGGCGTGGCGGTGCTGTTCCAGTACCCGGCCTGCGAGCCGCGGGCGGACCGCGTGCGCCTGTTCGCCCGGCTGCGCGCCGACGTGGCGTCCCTGGCGCCGCCGACGTCCCTGCACTACGTGGCGGAGCAGCGGGTGGCGTCGGGCGCGCACAGCCTGCGCTTCTCCTGCGAGCTCTTCAGCGAGCGCTACGTGGAGTACTGCTTCGTGTACGTGACGCAGGCCGTGACGGGCGCCGTCAGCGACGTCAGGATGGACTGCGTGCCCACGCTGCCGGTCAGGGGTAGGTAAAGAGTCATCTGTGTCCATTCATTTGTGATTAGCAGGCTTCGAGACTTGGGACCCGATAAGATAAGTTTACTGTGCATGTACTATAGGTTGTTGACTCGCTGCAGGTAGTGAAAGGTAGAGATGTGTTGAGGTAACAACGTTACTGTTTAGAGTAGAGTACGGTAGTATGGGGAACATACACATACGTACATTCTGAAAGTAAATATACATTGCACAATGACAATGTCAAAAGAATGTGAAAAGCATTGATTCTCCTGTCTTTTATAAGCATTTGTGTTTAATTATACACAGTGTTAATGGTGGAAATAAAAATGTAGCAATTTTAATTTTTTTTTTTCATTCATCCTATTGGTCGTCTTTAGGAAGTGCAGTTACAGTACCGAATTGCAATGTACTACAAGATACATTCTCAGTGTCTCAAACGTAAATCTTTTTCGGTTATCTGCCAAAGTTTGTACTGTAGAAAGCTGCGCTCTACGTCGCATGACGTGATAGGAGCAAAACGAAAAAACCTAACATCATTGCAGTCGCTAAGAGACAGTCCTATATTCTCGGGTGACTCTATGTCCACTAATTTGCTGTTTATCTTACACAATGATCCATATCCGTTATTTTTACATAAAATTGATTTCCAGTTCTGTTTTACATGTTCAGTAACCGGTGTACTTGGTGACTCATTAATTCTCTGTGTCATTTCCTCAACGAATTTGAGAGCTTCCGGCATCTCTTGCTCTGAATTTCTAACCGTGTAATAGTTTCAGACACAGTTTGTATAAAAACCAAATTATTCTTCAGAACCTTCAAATCCAGAGAGTTTTCCTTTGCGTATTTGCTCGCATTCATTCTACAGTACCCCCACCCACTGTACGCTTTACCACTATACTCAGTACGCCGTTAAGCGGATTTCCCACTGAACTGCTCTATTGGGTCCGAAGTCTCGAAGCTTGGTGATTAGTTGTTCTGATATCAAAATGTATTTTGCCTGACAACTTGAAATTCATTGGTTTGACTAAACAATTTGTGATACATGAGACATACCCCAAAAATAATTTTGTTTCACCACATGAAATGATTAGTATGAAATCCGAAAACGAAATATCATTTTAATACATACACTGTTTAGGTGGAAAAATTCAAATATCTGGGAGCAACAGTAACAAATATAAATAACACTCGGGAGGAAATTAAGCGCAGAATAAATATGGGAATTGCCTGCTAAGCTATTATTCGGTTGAGAAGCTTTTATCATCCAGTCTGATGTCGAAAAATCTGAAAGTTAGAATTTATAAAACAGTTATATTACCGGTTGTTCTGTATGGCTGTGAAACTTGGACTCTCACTCTGAGAGAGGAACATAGGTTAAGGGTGTCTGAGAATAAGGTGCTAAGGAAAATATTTGGGGCTAAGAGGGATGAAGTTACAGGAGAATGGAGAAAGTTACACAACACAGAACTGCACGCATTGTATTCTTCACCTGACATAATTAGGAACATTAAATCCAGACGTTTGAGATGGGCAGGGCATGTAGCACGTATGGGCGAATCCAGAAATGCATATAGAATGTTAGTTGGGAGGCCGGAGGGAAAAAGACCTTTAGGGAGGCCGAGACGTAGATGGAAAGGTAATATTAAAATGGATTTGAGGGAGGTGGGATATGATGATAGGGACTGGATTAATCTTGCTCAGGATAGAGACCGATGGCGGGCTTATGTGAGGGCGGCAATGAACCTCCGGGTTCCTTAATTATGTGAATCCTACTTAATTGTAATCTAATAGTAATATGTACACTTACTAATGTGTTTATTTTTATTTTTACTGTGTAAATTTTTTATTGAATTATCGGCTTCTGTTTTTATGTGATTCGTATTTGATTCTAACAACATTAATATGTATTCCACTACAGTATGTTCATTGCCGCCCTCATATAAGCCCGCCATTGGTCCCTATCCTGAGCAAGATTAATCCAGTCTCTACCATCATATCTCACCTCCCTCAAATCCATTTCAATATTATCTTCCCATCTACGTCTCGGCCTCCCCAAAGGTCTTTTTCCCTCCGGCCTCCCAACTAACACTCTATATGCATTTATGGATTCGCCCATACGTGCTACATGCCCTGCCCATCTCAAACGTCTGGATTTAATGTTCCTAATTCTGTCAGGTGAAGTATACAATGCGTGCAGCTCTGCGTTGTGTAACTTTCTCCATTCTCCTGTAACTTCATCCTTCTTAGGCCCCAAATATTTTCCCAAGAACCTTATTCTCAAACACCCTTAATCTCTGTTCCTCTCTCAAAGTGAGAGTCCAAGTTTCACAACCATACAGAACAACCGGTAATATAACTGAATAATTTCGAGGGAAAAATTTTTCCGGGGCCGGGTATCGAACCCGGGACCTTTGGTTAAACGTACCAACGCTCTCCCAACTGAGCTACTCGGGAACTCTACCCGACACCGATCCAATTTTTCCCTCTGTATCCACAGAACTCAAAGTGGGCTGACAACCGTCAAGCAACCAACATTGAGTACACACTAACTCTGTGTGATTTAAATTGTGTAATATAACTGTTTTATAAATTCTAACATTATTATTATTATTATTATTATTATTATTATTATTATTATTATTATTATTATTATTATTATTATGTAAGATGTGTAACCGGAGTACGAAGGGAACTTTGATTTGATCTGGAATGTGCACGCGAAAATAAATCCGATTAAGGATCACGCTGGCACTGCATGAGGGGTCCGCGCATACGCCACAGCCAAACTGTCGCCGTCAGTCAACTGTCTCCGTGTTGCAGAGTCCGACTCCGGCGGCTGGGGCGCCTGGAGCCCCTGGACGCAGTGCACCTCTTCGTGTGGGGGCGGCACCCGAAGTCGTTACCGCTTCTGCGACTCCCCGCCCCCGCGGTACGGCGCCAAGTTCTGCGAGGTGAGTGTCGCGAGTTCGCACCCCGCCACGCCAGCCGGACCCGTGTGACGCGTGTTGCGTGTTGCAGGGGGCGTCGCTGGAGACGGAGCCGTGCGGCACGGAGGCGTGGGGCTGCCTGCTGGCGCCATCGGCGTCGCTGCCCGCCGACCACCCCGAGGTGGTGGCCGAGGTGGGCCCCGGCTGCCGCTGCGGCTGCGTGGTGCACCTGGGCCGCGCCAAGCCCCGCCGCATCCTGGCCACCTCCACGGCCAGCTGCCCGGGCCGCACCTTCTGGCTCATACAGGTAAGCCCCGCCTTTCAATCTGCGCATAAGATCCATGTGTTCACGTGTCTGATATCTTCCTCTGCCCCGAACTCTTCTCCCATTCACCATTCCTTTCAGTAGGCAGTTCCTTCTTAGCCAGTGACCCAGTCAATTTCCTTTCCTGATGCAATGTTTGCAGTTTTCCTAGCAATAGCGTACCAGAAGCTTCCTTTCACTGATACGGCATACCATATGCTACGGTCATGGCCACACCCAGCATGTGAAAAGGGAACAGAACAACTACAGGGACATAATTTTATTTTTACTAACATTTCTAATATTAACCTGGTTATACCTTTGGTTCAGAACAGGAAGCACCGTTTGCTACCTCCTTCCACGACTGGAGTTCGATGATACTGGCGTAAAATACAAACAAATCCCTTTACTAGGTATAGGAGGGAAGAAAAGTACTTCATCCATTTACGTAAACTAGGAAATATCGCGATTTTGAGTTTGATAATAGTCATTAGGTTTTTGTTTAATCAAAATACAGTACTGTATTAACAATAAGTGTTTTTACTCACGAACTGAGCTGTTACATTATACTGTTGCAGTGTATATTATACTGTCTACAGCACATTAGCGTACAATATAGAGAAAGAGGTTAAATTGAAAAATAATCATAATATGGATATTTAAACAGATTTTTTAAAATGGTGGCCGTTCATTTCGATACAGGCTTCAGTTCTTTTGTACATATTATTGCACTCTAGACTATTGTACCTAATCCCAATTACCAGTTTCGTTCTTCGTACTAGTAACTCATGTTGAAATAATTCTATACCTACTCTATAAAAGAGACCTTACGTACTGTAAATTCAATCTTCACTTCTGCCCAATCCGAAAAGATAAAATTACTCAGACATGCTATCTACTGTCCGTCCAAGTGGTTTTGTCGCAGGATCGTAGAAAGGGGAGAAATCACGTGACGCTTAATTACTTAACGACACACTTTTATTTAAGTTATTTCAAGCAGTTGTATAATATTACGTAGACGTCCAATTCCTAACAGAAATTAATGTTTTCAGAAAAGAGCTAAGTTAGCCCAGCCACTAGCCTTTATAGAGGGGCGAGCAGAAGCAAGTGAGGGAAATCGGGATGCGACGTAGGCAAACAGACGACAGTACCTGTGCGAAAATATGATTCAATATTGAAAGGTCTTTCGTCACAAGTAAACGCGAACATATTTCTGGAACGTACTATACTCACTCAGTATTGTTTACTATATGCGGCCTTGTTTCTGTGTGGAGGACAGTTGGAACTTCATTAGTAGAAGGGATGGGAGTGAAGTACATTCAAAAACTCAGGTACAATAAAAATTGAAGTAAAAATAAAATTATGTCCCTGTACAATATGTCAAAATGGGTGTATATATGCGTGCGTGTGTTTGTAGAGAGAGAGACAAACAGACAGAGTGACATAAATATGGATATGGATGTTTATTGTCATAAAAACCTCTCCTAGACTTCACACATCACTGTTAATGGCGGTCCTGGTACATTTCAGTTCCCAGGTACTAGCCCTACAGTTCGTTTCCTATGAACACATACTATGGCAACTTGAACTGAATGAGATGTGAACTAATGATGTCCTATCAGTGTATTGAAGCTAAGAAATGCTCCCTGTAAAATTTAAGGAAAGTGACTGATCGTGTTCTTTCCGAGGAGCCTTCATTTCACTTTACACATCCATTATAGTTTATTATATTAGGCTATATTTTATATTCTTTGTAGTAGTTAGTTCTGGTTGAGTGTAACTCTACTAACCGAATAGATAGATAGATAGATAGATAGATAGATAGATAGATAGATAGATAGATAGATAGATAGATAGATAGATAGATAGATAGATAGATAGATAGATAGATAGATGGATGGATGGATGGATGGATGGATGGATGGATGGATGGATGGATGGATGGATGGATGGATGGATGGATGGATGGATGGATGGATGGATGGATGGATGGATGGATGGATGGATGGATGGATGGATGGATGGATGGACGGACGGACGGACGGACGGACGGACGGACGGACGGACGGATGGATGGACGGATGGACAGATAAAAACTTACGTAAATGTATGATAAAACATAAAATTTTATAAAATGTTATTCTCAACAGATAGTTTATTCAAAGCGTAGACAAATAAACTGAAAGCTGTTATAGTAGGGTTGGATGGATGGATGGACGGACGGACGGACGGACAGACAGACAGACAGAGGGATGGATGGATGGATGGATGGATGGACGGATGGACAGATAAAAACTTACGTAAATGTAAGATAAAACATAAAATTTTATAAAATGTTATTCTCAACAGATAGTTTATTCAAAGCGTAGACAAATAAACTGAATGCTGTTATAGTAGGGTTTACAATGCTTTCTGTATATCAGTATGTCCCTTGTTTCCCAACCAAAGTCCTCGTAAGAAGAAAATAATTCCAGTCGATATCGAATGTTAACGTAAATGCTAATGAACGCTTGTGTACATGTGAAGGCGTGAAGCTGATGAGTAATGAAGAAGCTGTGTCCAGCACGTGTGCTGCAATATCATGACGAAAGCAGATCTTCATGATGTTCATGGAAAGTGTCACAGATCGTAACGTTTCTGTGCACAGGCGGACGCGGGCTCCGTGGTGCGGCTGATCGTGCAGCACGTGAGGCTGCCGTGCGGCCGGCAGTGGCTCAAGGTGCGGGACGGCGACTCGCTGGGCGCGCCGCTGGTGGCGCACTTGTCGGGGCGCATGTCGCCGAGCCCCATCACCTCCTCGTCCAACTTCCTGCTGCTCGAGTTCTTCTCGGACGACGTGCCCGCCGCCTGCCTCGGGAGCTTCCTGGCGCATGCGCAGCAGACGGGTGCGCACCTGACACCTCCTATGAGGGTGGGGAGGGGAGAGTTTCCACACAGCACACAAGGAAAGTCAGCATTGTGGTGTTGGCTGTCTCTTGGGGATTTCAGTTTCACTCACGTCTAAATTAAAGTATAGAATTTACATGTGGAGTGCGTTAGTTCAAGTTTTAGAGGGTCCTTACATTGATTCATTCATACTTTTCTTCCCAATGGCAGGTCTTCCACTGCAAACCCAGCATTCTCCAACCTTTCCCCTTTCCAGCTTCCTCTCAGTCTCCGCATATGATCCATATATCTTAATGTCGTCTCTCATCTGATATCTTCTTCTGCCACGAACTCTTCTCCGTTCATCATTTCTTCCAGTGCATCCTTCAGTACTCTGGACTCACTTTCTCTCTTATATCGATTTATGCACACTTCATCCCCCTATTATTTATTCGCTCGTTTTCATACTCTCTCTCGCTATCATAATATTAATACTCGATCACAACGCGATAACACGCTAGAAATTCCACTTCACACATCATCTCTGTATTCCTCATCTTTCACTGTTGCTACCTCTCGTCACTGGAACTCTCTGCCGCCTGAAGTCAAGGGCTGCCGAACATTGAAATCTTTCAAATCCAAGTTAGGAAATTATCTTATGACGAGTTGCCAAACTAACTTACTATCATGACAAGTGTTGTATTGCATGTTTCCACGTATTCACATTTTTTTATGTTCTAGTGATATTTAACTTATTTTATATCTTTGTTTTCATATTTTCCGATAATGGTATATCTATAATGTGATAAGTTGAGCTATATATAATCATAATTTTCCTTACTGTGTGTACTTAAATATATTGTATTCATTGTATGCTTTGTACTGCACTATTTTATTATTACTATTAGTATTATTATTATTATTATTATTATTATTATCATTATTATTATCATTATTATTATTACTACTATTCTTATTTCTTCTTATTATTATTATTATTATTATTGTTATTATTATTATTATTATTATTATCAATAATTGTCTCATTTTTTATACTTTCTATGTCTCATTTATTTTGACCTGCTGTTCACATTTTATTATGCTTTTTTCTTTCTTTCTGTATGTTATATATTATGTCTGATTTCTACTTACTTGTTGTTTACATTTTATTACTATTATCTTATTCAGTTTTGTGTGTAAAATTGTAGTTTACTTTGTAAATTTGTAGTGTTTTTTGTAACGCAGTTTTACTCCTGGTTGAGTGTTAGAGAAGGCCGTATGGCCTTAACTCTGCCAGGTTAAATAAATCATTATTATTATTATTATTATTATTATTATTATTATTATTATAGTAGGCAGTTTCTTCTTAGCCAGTTGTTGTTTAGTCAACTGTCCGAAGACAGGTCTGAACCTCACAAGTGATACCAACAAGACACCACTTACGAGGCAACTAAGCCAGGAGATTATGAGATAGAGTAGCCAGTTCCTTTCCCCCTCCATTGCATACATCGCTGACTAGCTACATATTGCACTAGTCAGATTTCAGATGTATACAAACAATTGTTCTCCTCTGACACATATCGTCAAGTGAGATGTACTGCCTGATAATAGATGTACATAGCTAAGTACAAGATCTCATCATAACAATTTACTCATTATACCCCACCACAAGACATCTTTATATTCTTCATCTTATACAGTTTCAGTTGCTAGAAATTGGAACTCGCTTCCGAGTGATGTAAGGGGTTGTTGGACAATAACTTCATTTAGGTCAAAATTACATAAATTCTTGCTTAATAGATTAATTACTGATTATATTTGTTACCTATAATGAAACTAACACCTGTACATTTTTATTATCATCATCATTAATTTCTGTAAATAGATTTACAAAACCTCTAATGGCAATTACATTAATATTCTCATCATAGAAATATATTTTAGATTTATATATATTTTCCCCCCTGTAACATAGTTCTGGTAAGATTATATTAAATTAATTTTCATCATTTTACTAGCTATCTCAAATCTCAAATTAATTATAATTGATTGAATTAAATTAGCTCATAAATTAAGTTCCTACTTTACCTTATAGGTTTATCTAAATTTAAATAAATATGTAGTCTACTAGTCGTTAAAGCTTAACTGGAGAATATTGTTGGAGAAGCTTTTAAGTGTACTGTAAATATTAGTAATTTAAATATGTATTGTATTGATTAAGGCTGGTTGAGTGGAAGAGAAGGCCTTATGGCCTTTGCCAGCGAAAATAAAACATTATTATTATTATTATTATTATTATTATTATTATTATTATTATTATTATTATTATTATTACATATCAGCCAGAACCTCAATCAGAGGTAGCTTACGAGTAACCCAGCAAATTTCTGATCAGTTTCAGCATCCATTCTTCGTAGCACAGTTTAATTTCTTATTTTGTCTGTACATTTCACAAGCTCCATTCTTCTCCATATGCACGTTTCAAATACTTCCAGCAGATTCTGTTCGCTTCATCATAATGTCCATGTTCCTACCCAATGCAATGCCACACTCCACATTATGCACTTCACTACTTTCTTCTTTAATTCTGTTTCCAAAACTTCGCAGAAGATGCTCCTTCTTCTATTAAAAGTTTCTTTGAAGTTGCTATCCTCCTTTTGACTTCTTGACAGCACCACTTATGAAAATATCAAAGAGAAGAGGGAATTTCCATTACTCTGTGGAATTCATATGAAGTTAACCTTACATGGACATTATAGACTCAACATTTCTGAAGCAGTCAAATGTCAGGCGTCTGTCCAAATCCCTGCCTGTTAATTCATTGACAGTCACTGGACGAAAAGATTTAATTCTCTCCCACTTCAACAAGTTCTCTCTGCTGGATGGCGCCTTACTAAAACGAGCCCTACAATCCTGCACGATATTATTCATGGTTTTTTAGTACGTGGATCCACACAGAAGGCTCGAGTCTTTCCTCCACACTCAAAACTTTCGTATTCACCTCACCGTCTTGCTTTCTTGGAATGGCTGGGAATTTTCCTATGTTATGCTTCCACAGGTCCGCCAGATGTCTCCCATCATGATCATACCTCGAATTACGTCCGCCAATGTCATACTATACTTGTTTTTTTTTTTTTTTTTTTTTAAAGATGGGACATGACAGGAGCGTTGCGATCGGAAAAACAACTGAACGTCACATAGCGTGGTAGGCCGGTTGCTATGGTAACAACGGTTGAGTTTCCAAACTTACCGTTCCCACGTGGCCAGTGCTAAATAGCTCTCTTGGCGACATTTATTGTGCACACAATGTTAGCATTGGTACGTTTCGTCTTTGATTCTCTGTCGATTTTTGTATTGTTTTCTTACCTTCGCGTCAATTGTCAATGAATGTTTTAACGTCAGCCATCTTAACCACAATTACTACCTTCCTTCAGCTGGCAGCGTGGTAGTCAATATTGGCAACATGGCACTGTAGTTCCAAGCTCGGCCGCTTAACTGACATTCCAATCTTTCAAAAAAACAAGTATAGTAACACGGACACCATCTTCAGGCACAGAGTTGTTTTGCAGGAAAAATAAACAGATGTACTGTGACTTTTCGCCCTCCACATTCTTACTATACAATTGTTGCAATTTTATTAGTATGGCTGGCGCCAGCGTTTTTGGCGTGTGTCCTAGATATATAGTGCCCAGTTTGTGAGCATGTTGCTAGTGCAGCTGACAATGGTACCACTTCCTATACACGACACATTAGCCATTTGTCAAATACAGTTTTCAGACTGACTGCTGCAAAGGTAAAACACTTGTATTTATCGTTCCCATTACTTATTTCACATGCCAAAAACGGTGACGCAGACTGTAATGCATATCATAAGTTTTTTTATGTTTTTGGTACTTGAACCCTTTCATTTGGATATTGCTACATTTTGAACTTTTTCTCTGGTCTTAGTGGTTATCGCGTCACGTGATTAAGGTTTGCGCCACGTTTCAGAGGCGCCTGCGCACAACGCGTCGCTGTCGCTGGACGAGGTGGCGGTGCTGGCGGCCGAGGGCCCGGCGCTGCCCCTGGCGCACGCGCTGGCCGCCGTGTTCGTGGGCGTCGTGCTGCTGGTGTCCGCGCTGCTCGCCGCGCAGTCCCTGTTCCGCTACCGGAAGTACCAGCTGGCCGTGTCACGTGACAGCGACCTGGGGTCGGCGCCCTCGCGCTCCACGCTGCTCAGTGAGGTGATCAGCCTGAGGAGGCTGCGCTCGGGGGGGCGCGCCACCGTGCACACGCGCCTGCGCGACGACGACGAGGACGACGACGAGGAGGAGGAGGAGGAAGACGAGTCCGAGCCGTGAGTAGCGGTACCGGTGCTGCTTGCCTGCGCACTCTCATCGCTCTGCAAAGACAATCGATAATCATTTGTTCGTTAAGTGTGGCGTCATTAGTTATTACTTGTACCAATAGATGGCATAGATAAGTCATGTATGTAAAATAAATGTACTTACTTATTTACTTACTTACTTACTTACTTACTTACTTACTTACTTACTTACTTACTTACTGGCTTTTAAGGAAAAACACGGGGAATTTACTGGAAGCAAGTAAAGAGGTAGGTTTGGAAGTAAATCCCGAAAAGACAAAGTATATGATTATGTCTCGTGACCAGAATATTGTACGAAATGGAAATATAAAAATTGGAGATTTATCTTTTGAAGAGGTGGAGAAGTTCAAATATGTGGGAGCAACAGTAACAAATATAAATGATACTCGGGAGGAAATTAAACACAGAATAAATATGGGAAATGCCTGTTATTATTCGGTTGAGAAGCTTTTATCATCCAGTCTGCTGTCGAAAAATCTGAAAGTTAGAATTTATAAAACAGTTATATTACCGGTTGTTCTGTATGGTTGTGAAACTTGGACTCTCACTTTGAGAGAGGAACAGAGATTAAGAGTGTTTGAAAATAAGGTGCTTAGGAAAATATTTGGGCCTAAGAGGGATGAAGTTACAGGAGAATGGAGAAAGTTACACAACGCAGAACTGCACGCATTGTATTCTTCACCTGACATAATTAGGAACATTAAATCCAGACGTTTGAGATGGGCAGGGCATTTAGCACGTATGGGCGAATCCAGAAATGCATATAGAGTGTTAGTTGGGAGACCGGAGGGAAAAAGACCTTTGGGGAGCCGAGACGTAGATGGGAGGATAATATTAAAATGGATTTGAGGGAGGTGGGATATGATGGTAGAGACTGGATTAATCTTGCTCAGGATAGGGACCGATGGTGGGCTTATGTGAGGGCGGCTATGAACCTCCGGGTTCCTTAAAAGTCATCTGTAAGTAAGTAAGTAAGTAAGTCGACGGTCAGAGCGCACTACATCGCGAACTTTCTTACAGTTTTCTTATAGATGAGAGTGTGCAGGGTGCCCAGTTAGTACAATATTGTTATGGTAAGCTTACGTTGTAGAGGTAATACAGATCATTGCTTGTTGTAGTTCCTTCATCTTCTCTATTTCTCGAGCAAGTTTTGTTCACTTCTAAGTTTTGTTTTATATTATTATTATTATTATTATTATTATTATTATTATGTTTGTGTCTTATACTGGGTGTTCAGTTCGAAGTATGTCATGGCTCGCTGTATGCCGTCATATGGCTAGCCGATGATCCTAGAGAATTCACTCTTCCTACATTTCCGCAGAGGCGTATTACTTATGTGCCAGAGAAGTTGCCTGGCAAGTACGGCGTTCATTCAGAAGAGTACTTACCTATACTGTTTTCGCTTTAAGAAAAATCCTAATGTAAACATAAGCACGTTGCTGCCATACCCGTGATTGGCTCCAAGTCGAAATATTCACACGACGCAAGAAAACATAGTTCGTATTTGGAAACCATAATCTTGTATTATTTGAAAATAAAAAATTGATTTCTAGCTGTTAAATACGATGAAACATTTAACTTTACTCATATGTAAAACGCTGTGTAAAAGAAAATCTACTTTTATAGTTTGTTATGTACTATGAACGCGGATGAATACCAACAGTAATACCGAGGTAGTCTGTTCTTGTAACAAGCTGGCGTCACTTGAGCTCGTAGTTGTTCACGTAAGCACGCGGTACTGAAGTACGGCTTTTGCATTCTCAACTGTCCATTGTGAAGACATAAGACTTAAAAATAAATTAATATAAAATAAATGTTCCCTAAGCAAACGAATGCATAGTAGTGAGGTTAGGTCTACTTGACGAGTAACGGGAAATGTTTAACATGAAACAGAATGTACAACAGTAGGCGGGAACACGTACTGAGAATCTATGGCGCCAAACAGTGGCCAATGAAGCCTCACTTCAGTCACGTGTTATTGTTTACATTAGGATTTTTCTTACAGCGAAAAGATTATATACGTACCATAACGCCGGTAGTGGCAGGAATGTGAACTGTTTGGAAACACGTACTGAGGTGAGCTTTTTCCTTACTGTCGGGATATGGGGAGAGGGTTAAGACGATTGCTTACGTACTTATTTGTTGACATTAATTTCGACGGTCAACATGGACACGGAGCATTTGATTTGTGTCGGTCCACACCTGTGGAGTAACGGTCAGCGCGTCTGGCTGCGAAACCAGGTGGCCCGGGTTCGAATCCCGGTCGGGGCAAGTTATCTGGTTGAGGTTTTTTCCGGGGTTTTCCCTGAACCCAATACGAGCAAATGCTGGGTAACTTTCGGTGTTGAACCCCGGACTCATTCACCGGCATTATCACCTTCATATCATTCAGACGCTAAATAACCTAGATGTTGATACAGCGTCGTAAAATAACCCAATAAAATAAAATAAATAAAAATTTGTGTCGTGGAATGTTGCCGTACGCAACCGATGATAAATACCCTGTGTACGACTTGCCCGCGCAAAACACAGTTCGAAAGAGGTTATGCTAGCACACAGACCGTACAGACCGCCATCTGTTGCAACGACGTTCAAGTTATACCGTACACGTTCTTAAGTTCAGATTGAACGCCAGTGGCGTAGCGTCAATGTAAGCTAAAAAGCTCAGCTTCCCCAGTTAATAAATCCATAATAAACTGCAGTTTATGAACAAAATTATATATTAATTTTAATACAATTTATATGTACGCCTTAAACAATGTGATGCGGCAGCTCAGGATGATTTGTGATGCAGCAGTAAACATGAAGCCTGCACACACCAGCTTCCAATCCTCTCCACAGACTCGTTTCTTTCACTCATTCTTCTGTGTAACCCACCCCGCAGATTTTCCATCCCTTTCTAACTAAACTACCCTGGTCGCAAGGCTCGCAAGAAGCTAGCTTCAGCATTGGAAAGAATTAGCTTCCGAGTTATCCCTTTCGCGATTTGTGTTCAATTGAAGTGTTAGCGTGCACTGTAGCTGATATAATAAATAATGAGTGAAATAACAGTTCCTGACACCAATTTATGTAGTCAAAAATAATCTTCTGATAAAGATTTTAACGTTGATTTTTTTACTTAGTTATTTAATGACGCTGTATCAACTACGAGGTTATTTAGAGTCGATGGGATTGGTGATAGCAAGATGGTATTTGGCGAGATGAGGTCGAGGATTCGACATAGATTACCTGACATTTGCCTTACGTTTGGGGAAAACCTCGGAAGAAACCAAACCAGGTATTCAGCCCAAGCGGGAATCGAACCCGCGCCCGAACGCAACTCCGCATCGGCTGGCAAGCGTCTTAGCCGACAGAGCTACGCCGGTCACTTTTAACGTTGATTGATGTAATTTTACTAACACTATCTACTGACCGTTAATATTGTGGTTTTTCTAAATATGACAGGGAGTGAGCTAATGTTAAATTATACGTACTGTATGTGTCCATTTCTTAGAGATATGTGTAAACCATGGAATCATATTTTACTACCATTTGAGGTGATGCCTTATTGGTGTTACTTTCTGAGGTTCCAACCAATCTTCGGACTGCTGACTTGACATCGACTACTATTTATTTTAAGAGACAACTTGAGTTAGCTTCCACTGCTCAAAATTCATGGTACGCCACTGTTGAAAGCCTTGATTAAAAGGCAACTTCTCTGACATAAAAGCTGAAACTCGCTTCAAAACGCTGGCTCATCAACAGTGACGTCATGACACACTTTGAAATGAACACCCAGTATTTTAATTTTCACGGATTAGCAACAGCCAAGGGCATTGCATGACCTACTACCTCCTGCCATCCCACAGCACTCATTCAGACTCACGCTGCAACCACAGGATTTCTTTCCATGCTTCGGTTGGCTTGCCATCACCATCACATCTCAGTGTGCAGAATGGGAGTCGGCCCATACATTTCCAAATACATTCCGGCAATGGGTTTGCGTAGGGAGTATGAGGTGATAGAAGGCGGTGGTTCCACGGGCCGCCACCAGGAGCAGCAGCAGCAGCCGGCAGCTGAGCCGCCGTCCGAGGGCGCCCCGAACGCCTCGCTGCCCTCCACCCCCCGCGTGTCCCCCGCCCCCCTCCGCCGCTCCACCACCTTCGAGCAGGAGACGCCACCACCGCCACCCCAGAACCACAGGTACCCGCGCTCCTGGTGTCTCCGAGCCTCGAGTCAGGCCCCGCCACGCAGTTCACGGTGTGGTCGCTGTTGCAGGAGCCCCCCTGAGAAGCGGCGCCCCGGCTCCAGGAGAAAGCGCCTCAACTCCGCGCTGAGCACCGCCCCCAGCAGCGTGGTGTCCAGCGCCAGCGTCACCACCCTCAACAACGTGAGTAGCGAACACAATTACACAGGCCTATCCATTACTTTGGTTGTCCGCATCAATATTTCTCCTCACAGGTTCCCCAGCTCAGAAATGTAACTATTTGCACTTCCAGACTTATCGACTTCTAGAAGATTCGATTAATCACATCTGGAGGAGTTGAAAGCAGCTGATCAAACCATTAAATGTATGAAGTTAACGTAGAAACCACTTAAACAAATCGAAATAAATAATTAACTAAACTAACCAGCCATCTAAGTAACCAATGATCCAAAAGAACCACCCGCTAAGTAACTAATCCAAAGGACTCAATATATAAGTAACCAATGATTCAAACGAACCACCTGTTAAGTAACCAATAAAATCCAAACGAATCACCAGCTAAGCAACCAATGCCCCAATTAAGCGATGACCCAAACATACCACCAGCTAAGTAACTAATGCACCAGGTAAGCAACCAGTTTGAATTATAATCCAAACGAAGTACGAGCTAACCAAACCATAATCCAAAAGAATCAACGGCTAAGTAACCAATAATGATCCAAATGAACCAACGGCTAAGTAACTAGTCTGGATTATAATCCAAACAAAGTACCAGCTAAGCAACCAATAATCCAAAAGAACCAAAGGCTAAGTAACCAATAATCCAAAAGAACCAAAGGCTAAGTAACCAATAATGATCCAAACGAACCACCAACTAAGCAAGCAGCTTGGATTATAATCCAAACGAAGTACCAGCTAAGCAACTAATAATCCTAAATAACCAACGGTTAAGTAATCAATAATGATCCAAACGAACCACCAACTAAGCAAGCAGCTTGGATTATAATCCAAACGAAGTACCAGCTAAGCAATTAATAATCCAAAAGAACCAACGGCTAAGTAACCAATAATAATCCAAACGAACCACCAACTAAGCAAACAGCTTGGATTATAATCTAAACGAAGTACCAGCTTAGCAACTAATAATCCTAAATAACCAACGGTTAAGTAATCAAGAATGATTCAAACGAACCACCAACTAACCACTAAGCCTGAATTATAATCCAAACGAAGTACTAGCTAAGCAACTAATAATCCTAAATAACCAACGGTTAAGTAATCAAGAATGATTCAAACGAACCACCAACTAACCACTAAGCCTGAATTATAATCCAAACGAAGTACCAGCTAAGCAACTAATAATCCTAAATAACCAACGGTTAAGTAATCAAGAATGATTCAAAGGAACCACCAACTAACCACTAAGCCTGAATTATAATCCAAACGAAGTACCAGCTAAGCAACTAATAATCCTAAATAACCAACGGTTAAGTAATCAAGAATGATTCAAAGGAACCACCAACTAACCACTAAGCCTGAATTATAATCCAAACGAAGTACTAGCTAAGCAACTAATAATCCTAAATAACCAACGGTTAAGTAACCAATAATGATCCAAACGAACCACCAACTAAGGAAGCAGCCTGAATTATAATTCAAACAAAGTACCTGCTAAACAACCAAAGATCTAAACGAAGGAAACCTCTAAGTAATCAATTATCCAAACGAACCAAAAGTTAAGTAACCAACTTTTCAAACGAATCACCAGCTAAATAACGAATTATCCAAATGAACCAGGCATCTAAGTAACCAATTATCCAAACGAACCACCAGCTAAGTAATCAATTATCCAAACGAACCACCAGCTAAGTAACCAATTATCCAAATGAACCACCAGCTAAGTAACCAATTATCCAAACGAACCACCGGCTAAGTAATCAATTATCCAAACGAACCAAAAGTTAAGTAACCAACTTTTCAAACGAATCACCAGCTAAATAACCAATTATCCAAATGAACCAGGCATCTAAGTAACCAATTATCCAAACGAACCACCAGCTAAGTAACCAATTATCCAAATGAACCACCAGCTAAGTAACCAATTATCCAAACGAACCACCGGCTAAGTAATCAATTATCCAAACGAACCAAAAGTTAAGTAACCAACTTTTCAAACGAATCACCAGCTAAATAACGAATTATCCAAATGAACCAGGCATCTAAGTAACTAATTATCCAAACGAACCACCAGCTAAGTAATCAATTATCCAAACGAACCACCAGCTAAGTAACCAATTATCCAAACGAACCATCGGTTAAGTAACGAACTTTTCAAACGAATCACCAGCTAAATAACCAATTATCCAAATGAACCAATAGCTAAGTAACGAATGGTAGAAATGAACCAAAGTGTAAGCAATCAATGAATTACACCATGGAGGCAATAAACCAAACCAACTACTAATAAACAAGAGATGAATGAACTATGCAGCAGCTTGTGCGGTTGCAGGGCAGCGCCAAGGAGCGCAAGGAGCGGCGCAACCTGGAGCGCCTGCTGGCCGGGGGCGCGTCCGAGCTGAGCCTGGCGGGGGGCGACACCACGGACCTGGAGCTGGACTACTACGACTACAACGTGAGCAACGCGGGCGCCGTGCCCGGCTCCTTCCTGGGCATGGACCCGCAGTACCTGGTGTGGATCCCGCCCTTCGCGCCCGGCCGCTGGGAGGACGAGGAGGGCGACGAGATGCTGGAGATGCGCAGCAGGACCCCGCGCAGCGCCGACGACGAGAAGGAGACCCGCGTCGAGAAGTCGCCAACCGCCGCCGACGACGACGACATCAAGTTCGCTGACGAGGAGGACGACGAGGACGACAAGCTGGGCCAGGACCTAGTCATCGTGGCGGACAACAGAGCGCAGCACGTGTCATAGAGCTCGAGGCGACGGCGTCCACTCTGCCACCTTTCTGAGCGCGCTCACGCGTGCAAGTATTTCCTAGGAAACAGTGGCGCCGACTGAGGGGGGGCAAAGTCCACCGCTGTGGGGTAATGGTCAGCACGTCTGGCTGTGAAACCAGTGGGTCCGGGTTCAAATCCTGGTTGGAACAAATTACCGGCACCTGGTTGGGTTATTCCGGGGTTTTCCCTCAACCAAGTGAAGCAGAATTGCTGGGGAATTTTCGGCGTTGGAATGTTAGAATGTTATGTTTTATTTAACGACGCTCGCAACTGCAGACGTTATATCAGCGTCGCCGGATGTGCCGGAATTTTGTCCCGCAGGAGTTCTTTTACATGCCAGTAAATCTATTGTTGTTGGACCTCGGACTCATTTCGCCATCATTAATTCACATATCATCATCATCGTCATCATCATCATCATCATCCATACAATAGCCCAGGTTAAGTTCAGGGTGTGGCATGCTGTACTTGTACAAGAGCACGGCTGTTTGGCTACTCAGTCATTCACAAGAAAAGAAGTGGTAAGCACAGTAAGCCTCAGGCTGCAGTGTAAGCCTTCGAGTCCCTCTTCCGTACAAAAAAAGACGAGACAAAACACATTCTGCCCCCCTCAACTTATAAAGTCTGGGATGTCGCCCCCCCTCTCAAAATTAAGCCCCTCTAAATAATTCGAATCGAGATTCTTCATGTTAAAAAAAAAATAATTTTTTGAAAGGTGAAGTAGAACATAATACGCCTAAAGTCAAAACTGTTACCAGTATTTCAAATCCATAAAGACGGTCAGTTGTTGCAATTAACATGTTAGCCACGCAACTCACAATGCCCTCTCGTTTTCTTTCCTACTGCATTCAAGATCCGTGTATCCCCATAGGCCTACATGACCACCATCGTCTGTGATCCACATTCTTTCAGGTCAGATGAAATTTTTTAACTATTGCTATGAAACAGTAACAGTCATAAATATTACCGGCGAAAATAATAATACGAAATTAACAGTTCAATTAACAGAGTATTCGACTGTATTTTTGTTTGATATCAGTTAACATGTTATTATTAATGATCAACTTTTTTCATAAATAATTAAATTTGTTGTGAAATTTAAAGGCAACCTTTAACAACATTCAGTTTCCATGATCATTTCTTGTAACGATCGTCATCACGAATGCGTCTTTGTTAAGTGATCAGTAATTGCGATGCAAATATTGATACCAATGAATTAATTCTTTATCAAGAAAACTGTCCAAAATTAAACTACAATGAACGGGGAATAGAATGATAAATTGTGTTGTATAGTGGTTGTGAAAACAGCTCATGTTCATCACTGCAATAATGACAAAGCAGTGAAAGGGAAAGGCGGAGCATAAGGGCCATAGTTTTCAAACATTTTGGGTTACCAGTAAGCAATGTTCACACGTAGGCCTATATTATGAACTTTAGATGATGTTATTTTCTATAAAGTAAGTAAGGAAATTTTTATAAACTGCAATTGAAGTTTTCTCGGACTATGGTGCAATCCTGATGACCTCCTCAATATTTTAAAATAAGTCGGCGCCTATGACAGGGAAGTTCTTAAAGACTGCCAGATATCATATAACTTTTTCTCTTTCAAGTTGAGAAAATTGTATGTGACTGTTAAATACAAAACAAGTTGGAGATGATGATCATTTGCCAGTTCCTGCAAACACACTGTTGCCCTTCACGTGAGATACTGGAAATATTTGTTTGTTGTAATCAGTTTTCTGTTGTCCTAAACAGCACAACTGCTTGGAAACCTGGCTCGTTGTTCAGCTAGTTTTTCTCTGAGACAGACATAGCTGCACAATTTACACTCATTAGTAAGGCCTACATTATTCCATTATCAAGAAAATGAGAATCTGGGATCTCTATTTGGAACTTTCTACTACATCGACTGTAAAGACTGCACAATGTCTTAAAAATAAAAATTCATTGCTGCACTATTTATGCCATTGGTTGCCAATCAAATTCCCTGTTTTGTGTCTAGGTTCACTTCGTTTGAATATGAGCAAAATAAATTTCTCAAACATAATGCAGCACAGTTATAGAAATATTGGGTCTTAGCTTCTAAAAATATACTGAACATTTTAAAACTGTGGTACTTTTGAGTCGAGTTACTTTATGACTGACACTCCTACTATGAGGTTTCTTTGTTAAATTTGTAAGCACAAAAGATGTTGATTATTACCGGTACCTCAAGGAAGTCACCATCTAAGTTCACTTTTGTGACCTGAATGAATAGGAACAGACACAACTCAGCTAAATGATACCGGTCCAGTTCAATAATGGTCGTGTTAAAACGATGGTTGCCAAGAAACTATTGTTAAAATATTGTAGGCCTACTTATTAAGATAAATATATTTCGTGGAAGAATACTTGATGATAGGGTAGGCCATGTCCTATAATGTTATTGAACCCAGAATTGCCTTTGCTATTACTCTTCAGCAGGCTGTACAGAGTGAGCTCTTCCTAACCAACCACGTGGCATGTTTACAAACGGACTTAAATCCATTGATTTACATTATGTGACATTCCAGTACCGGTAATTCTGAGTAATTCATTCCTAGACAGATAAAATGCAGCGAATCTATCTGATACAGTAGGCTAAGTGTTTCTATAATTTTGTGGCTTTCGAAAACTGATACAAAAACAAAATTTTACTTTCCAGTTAAATGTGTAGGCCCCTAACATATCAGAAACTTTTAACATATCAGAAGCTTTCCCATTTGAAATAAATGTGTAATAAATTGATTAAATAACGTCCTATCTGGCAAAGTGGATTTCCAGTCTTGCATCTTCAAAAGAAGGGTCGGATATCATATCTCCTGGCACTCAAAACAATTACTGTCCAAACTATAAAGTACAATAGTTCATATCATTACAACTAAGCTTCCAATTTTTTTGGAAGATGCTTTAAAACTGTGATTCCACAATTTAAAGGACTCTTAACTTGTTTTCTGTTTTCAAAATCCACAATCAATGGATTGCACATAGATTTTCATTTTATATAATATGAAATGCAAACCAAATTTTAAGACCATATTTAAGCATGTTTAAAAATACCATCCCTGTTTTTTAAGTTTTGTCTCAAGGTTTATGAACTTCCTATCAATAATTATGATGAAAGCTATATGTTGAAAGAGGATAAAAGAATAATTACTGATAAAAAATATTTTTGATAAGGCAGAGCAAATTTCAAAATTGTGAACCAGGTTTTGTTAATGGGCATTCATATTTTATTTAATATGTTCAGAATTTTCAGATGTTATCAAAAAAAAAAGTTCAAGCAAAGATAAAAAATCAACATCAGTCACATAAAAGAATCATCTATGCGTTTTAAAGGTACAGCAAAAAAAAAAAAAAAAAAGTGAAACATAGCATCTTTTGATACTTGAGGACTGTACAAAACAGCTGAGACCAAAATATAACAAAATCACTTCACATCAGAAGTTCATAGTATATTGATTTATAGCAAAGTTTGTATCAAATAATGCTCTATTGTCCTAATTTTTGAGAAGTCAATTTTAAAATAAAATTACTACTTTTTGTCTAAAGGCTTAAATTTATTTTTTAAATTGACATCTGCATAAATTTGTTTAGAAAACGCTCAACACTGCAAATGAAACTGGTTGAAAGTGAAACATAGCATATATTTTCAACGTCTAGTAGTCAAAAGCTGTTTTAATATATTGGAAATCACCTTATGTGAAACCATTGTAAACCTAACTAAAAATGTACGCAATTTGTTTAATTCATTTTCATACAGTAGCTTCGAATCACCTAATTATCTATACTAATAATAAATCTGCAGCCAAAATTTTTCTGGTAATTTTCGATTTTCCAAAAATAATTGATGTTAACATGGTATAATTAATTATCCTGAAACCAAAAATCGCTTTTTTTGACATTTTTATTTGTATGTCTGTCTGTCTGTATGTATGTTTGTTACCTTTTCACGCAATAATGGCTGAACCGATTTATATGAAAAATGGAATATAAATTAAGTTCGTTGTAACTTAGATTTTAGGCTATGTGGCATTCAAAATACTTTATTTAAAAGGGGGGTTATAAGGGGGTCTGAATTAAATAAACCGAAATATCTCCCTTATTATTGATTTTTGTGACAAATGTTACATAAGAAAAGTTTCTTTAAAAATGATTTCCGATACGTTTCATTCCAAGCAAAATTTTGATGGGACCAAATTGCACCAAAAACGGATGTTCTCTGAACCAAATGATCATATATTAATTATTTGCATGTAATAACAATTAAGAAATATGTTAAAGGAATTATCATTGCACTAAATGAGTGGTCTCTGGACCAAAATGATCGCATTTTAATTATTTAAATACAATTTAAATTAAGTGACATATTAAACGATTTATCCTTCTATCAAACACGAATGTTCCCTGGACCCAATGTCCCATTTTAATTATGTAATTACTTTATATTTATTTCTAACGGGTGCAGCAGAGCGCACGAGTACAGCTAGTTCATAATAAATTGAGACACCTTAGAGAAAAGTTCGAGATAATACATTTAGGCCTACTTCTTTAAATACTGGTGGCAGTTTGTGAACTAAGTATGACGGATCAAAATGTAAAATAAAGTATTGAAATGCTAGAATGGTAAATCATGCTTTCAATGTGTATCACAACTTAAGTACGGTACCGGTATGTGACGAAAGTAAACTCGGCATGCGTGCGAAAATAAAAGAAGCATATAAATATATGGTCGGCCTTAAATTTTTTATTATACTGAACACTTGCTTAAATTTTAGGGCAGAAGTGGACGCGGTTGTCAAAAGTGTATTTATTGTGACATGGTGCAAATCTTTCAGTGCACGATTTAAATTCTGTAAAGTCATGTTTGTTTTTGTACCTCTGTGTTGCATTACATGTAACTCGCTGCACAAAGATTTGCAAAGAAGACATCGCACTGTGTTGCTATAACGACTTTCAAAAAGCCATCGACCGAGTCTGCATATCAGTGACCTTGTGAAGTCTCGACACAGAGACATTTCGTTAGCTGTAACACCAAAGTATCTAGTCACATGGTACTCACTAGTCTAAGAATATTGATGTCTTGTGCAATAATGTAGCATCCTTATTAATTCCGCTTGGGTGCCAAAGGTGCACTCCTGCCAAACAAGGAAGCAGCAAGATGGAAGGATGGGTAGGAAGTGTGTGACTGAAACAGTTTGTTACCAGGATTCTGCAAAGTAAAGAGTTTAGTGTGAGAGATGTTTATTTCTACCGTAGGTAAAATTATCATTATTATTGTTGTTATTGATTGTAAACAGTATTTTCTGCAATATTTATTTATTTAACACTACTGATAGTCATCGTTCACTGAGTAACTACACTTGGACCTACTGTGTAGTTTCTTTGCCTTTCTCCATCATCGTCACATTCTAAATGCAGTGACTTTCATATAGTTTAAGAGACTGGAAATGATGAAGAGGACAGCAGGAAAGAGGAGTTCCTGTGTTCAGGCAATGATTGTTGACTTGTCTGTTATGCGTTTGAAACAAGGAAGGGGTCGAACTCAGGAAACTGCGCCATCTCCAGGTATTGTGCAGCATCACTCACAGTGGCAGATACGTATTCAATGTTCCTCTTTAAAAAATTTTACTTTTTAGCCTGAAACTTTTGTTCCTTTTATTTTTCATCATCATAATCATCATCATTACCACCACCACCACCACCACCTTTCACAGTGTCATGAAACTTTGACAGTCAAAACGGTTCAAGCAGGTCTTATCAATAACATTTCAGTATTTGTCCTTTTGTTAGATTCATACCTGATGACGTCACAATATTAATTCCTGAATACAGTCATCATTCTTTCATTCGTTGAATTACACAGGCCTGTGATGAGAAATCTTTTTAAAACTTTTATGCATCTTGATTACACAACTTTTAACACTGTATCACTTCGGAATATGTATGATAAGACTTTCCTGTGTTAAATTTCAACGTACCTCGTTTACATGTGTCGACCTATTTATGGGTCATCTTCAGAACTGGTCGTTGTTGGTCTTGGCGCCACTTGTTCTGTTTCCTGTGAGGGTGTGTTCGTGCGGTATAGTGTAGAGTCAAAGAGTGTGTGTGTTTTGAAGTTGAGTTGTGTGTTGAGAATTTCGTTGGGGTGTGTTTTTGTGTGTTTGTATATTTCATATTGTTCTAGTGTGTTTAGTTTCTGGCTTTTTGGTTGGATGTGTAGTATTTCCATGTCTTTGACTCTACATTATACCACAGGAACACACCCTCACAGGAAACAGAACAAGTGGCACCAAAACCAACAACGACCAATTCTGAAGATGACCCATAAATAGGTCGAAACATGTAAACGAGGTATATTGAAATTTAACACAGGAAAGTCTTACCATATATATTCCGAAGAAAAACGTTTAGCTCTCCTTTATGTATTTTTATGTGCTGGAGCCAGAAATGATATCAAAATGGCACATCACGCATCATGAAATTGATGAATTGTGGTGAAAAAAATGGGATGTTTTGTTTTCAAGATTAAAAAAATTGTGTGTGGTTCAGGCAACGTTTACACAAATTTTCATGCAGATAGATTTCTTCAATCAGCTGTTTCAGGCCGCCATTTTTAGAAAGTTGCAAGCTCTAGGTGGCCATTTAAATGCCGTCTCCTTTCTGAATGCTCCAATCCATTTTTATTACATATTGATTTACTAAAAATGATACTCCTCCAAAATTGTTTGTGGGTATTCTTAAAAATGTGTCATCAGGATTGTCTTTAAACCCGAAGGTTTTAGGGGAATTTTTTTTTTTTTGTTAGTGATATTTTTACCTGTTTTTATATTTGACTGCTATATAAAATAACTTTCTCTTAGTTCTTAAGGAATAATCTGGGGGCAAAAAAAAAAAAAAAAAAAACAAAAAAAAAGTTACGTTTCAGGGTGTTTGAAAGGTATGTGGATCAAATTTCATGCAAACATTTTTAAATTTATAGGAATTGTATTGTATTTATTAACATTCCATGGTATTCATACATTGCTTATAGCTAGAATATGGAACAAGTAAAAAAACTTAATACTATTATAAAGTCTTAATTTATAGTCACAGTCTAGATGAAATATATACAGACGAGATTTACAATATAGTCTACTAGTAAAACACAAAGTTTTAGTATCAATTTCATGAACTGTTATTGAATGTCATGAATTCACCTACAGAATAGAAGGCGTGAGAAATTAGGTACTTCTTTAATTTGGTCCTAAATGATTTTATGTTTTGAGTTTCATTTTTTTATATCGATAGGGAGGCTATTAAAAATTTTTACTGCCATATAACGCACTCCTTTTTGGTAGCATGATAGACTAGCCGTTGACGCATATTTATGTTATGAACTGTTGAATTAGTTACAAAGTTTTCACGATTACATACGAGGAAGATTATTATTTGTAATTTTTTTTAAAATAGTCCTACACGATTCCCTAGATTTGGCACCTACTATTATTCTAATTACTCTTTTTTGTAATAGAAATATATTGTTACTATCTGTGGAATTTCCCCAGAATATTATTCCAAAACTCATTACCGAGTGGAAGTATGCAAAGTATATTGTTTTTAAGGTATTGATATTTACTATCTTCTGCATAGATCTAATAGCAAAACAAGCTGAATTTAGTTTGGGGGTAACTTCTTTAATATGATTTTTCCAATTTGACATATTATCGATTTTTAAGCCAAGAAATTTGGTTGTTGTTGTTTCTAATAGGGATCTATTGTTAATTATTGCGCTAGAAATTTGCGACGTTGAATTTGGACGGGATTTAAACAGCCCTAACTTAGTAACTTTTCAAAATGCAATTTAAATTTACAAAAATGGTAATAATGCATATAATTTTGGACCAAATGAGATGAACCTTAGTAAAAAGACTATTGATATGCACCATGATATGTGTAGAAATTTTCAAAGATCTACCTCAGATGGTTAAGAAAACTCAGATTTCAGCTCAATGTAAACTTGTCTTAAAACTGTTTCCAGATGTCCTTTAACTTCTATGTTTTTCTGTTTTCATTGACATCAGTATTTTGTTCCAACATCTCTAAAGTATAGTTTCCACTGTATGCTATGGGACTTGAAACAGTGTGCAGTGTTTCGTTTGACACTGTTTGTTGTGTCTGCCATTGTGAAGAATGCCGGGTGGAACATATCGCGTATTGACAACTCAGGAGCCAGAAGGCACGTAATCACCCGAATGTTTAGTGTAGTTAAACTATTGTTGAAGGGGGCGCGACAGTGCGAGTTTCAACCTACAGCATCTCCAAGTGATGTGGAATCTAGAAACCCAACAAGAACATTTTTGTATTGCAATTCGTTATGAGCCCTCGAAATAAATTAAGTAGCAATACAAAATAAGTCATGCTGGGCACATGGTGGAATGGGTTTGGTTATCTGTAGCAAGAGTATATTCAGTAACGGTACCCAGTATTCAGGGTTCATTCATTAGCTGTCAATAGACTTGCATATAAGTTTCGGACATTGCCAAAATTTTAAAGTTTCATAAAAATCTTAAAATTTTAAATTAGTAGGTTAAAACTATACACAACAACTAAAATAACGATTACAATGAATTACAAAATGACGGGAATAAGAACCACTTACAGTGCACTATTGTATTGGAATTTTACAAGATTATTTAAAATAATATTTGATATTTTGTGTATTGCGTCCTCTGATATGGAGCATAGATTCTACTGATGGAATTCTTCATACTCCAGACGATGACATAATATGAAGGAACACCACCCTTGAATTTAGTCTCCATTTATTCATATACATATTGATTTATTGAGTCCAACTGGTCACGTACATGATATGGGACATGTCAAAAGTAACACATAATTACTAAGCTACAACGTAATTAAAATACAACATAATACATTAACCAAAACACAACATACAAAATTTCGACATTAATTATAAATAATTTCAACATTAACAAATAACCAGAAGAACAGATGTAACATTTTACAAGACAAATCATATTTAATTTAGCTTAAATAAGCCTGTAATGATTAATAACATTTTTCCTGTAAAATAGTAATAGTACCGGTAATAGTAATTTATTCACCATAAAGATTTTTACAAATCATGGTTTCGTCAATCTTATTTCTAAGTCTTAATCTAGTTTCTGATTATACTATAGGCATATTTATGAATTTGTAGCTTTGTTATTGTAGGACATCTGCTGACATGATTGAAGAAGAACTGTATCTAAGATAGTATAATAATAATAATAATAATAATAATAATAATAATAATAATAATAATAATAATAATAATAATAATATTCACTACATACCTTTTCACTTACATTTTAAATTTTATTTCAAGATTTTGTTCTCTCTTGGAATTACTAACATAATAACATGCCCATACATGAGGCCTACACACTAAAGGGACATATTAACCCAGATACGCCCAAAAATTTTTTGTGATAAAAATGCAGTAGCACATTAGTTACTCTCAAAAATCGGTTAAATGACGTTGAAATAAACTGAAACAAGGAACGTATATTTTTTAAAGCTAACAAATACTACCAACATTATCACACAACTTATAAAATGTCCCATACACCAACAATGACATAATATCCGAAGGCACTGCAACTGTCATTAAAAAAGGACGGTGGGAAAATCTGGGTTAACAGTGTGCACACAAATTCAGCTATAACAGAAGTGAAGTGTTGATTTTAGAGTTTTACTCGTATATCTCAAAATCAGAAATCCTTACACTGCTTTAATTTTGTTTGTAATATGCATCTTCTGCATTGTAATATAGTATTTGAATTTGAAAGGTCTTATGGTACTCATTGTATTACATGAGTTCTAATTGAAAGCTTCCAGAAACATAAAATATCAGTACAGTACTGGTACTGGTATCTAAATGTTTCATTATTTATAACGATTTATTTATTATCTTATTTCTAAAGAATTACGTATTTGATCATTTCGTATTTCTTAAATTAACTGTAAATCCTATAGCAATCATTTTAACACACATTATTACACATTATAGTATAGTAGTGTAGTATTTATTAGCTGTCGTACTAAAATGAAAAAATATTCTATTACACCACTAAAGATAAAACAAAATGATCACAAATACTCCTTAAAGTTTACAATTGAGAGTCAAGATTACCAAAAGTAGGTTAATATCTAGATGAAAATTATAACACACTTATCACAAATATTTCATACGCTCTGTTTATATACAATAAAACAAGAATTAACTTAACAATTTATGAGAATTTCCTAATATATTATAAAATAATAATAAAACTCAGAGAAAGAAACCTAAAAAATATCTACAGCTTGATTTTCTAACTCAAAATATTCTTGCACAGAATAAAATGGGTTTCTAAGAAGCCACGTTTTCACTTTGACTTTGAATATGTCAAGTGACACTTCCTGTGGTAACACGTTGGACATCCTACAGCGCAACATGTTAGCACTACTTTTAACTTTGGATAGTCTGCAAAATGGTATGTCTAGTTTTTCTTTATTACGAGTATTATACTCATGTTTATCCATCCTACTGGTGAAGCCATAAATAATATATAAATAAGTTACATGAAAATTTCACGCAAATATTTCAATAAAACTTAGTGTGATGTTATGTAAGTGGTTTTAAAAATTCACACATTCAGAAGCCTTGTTCAAAAAGCATCACATATTACAATGGCAATAGGAAAATTTAAATGTAAATATTTCAAATCACTCATACAGTTCAACTGGAGACTATTGCCTAAATAGGAATGAGAATGCTTGAATTCTTCTTTGCAAAACATTTTAATATTCGAAATGAACCGCAAACTATCAAAAGGTTTGGTCATCCTTATCCCACTCCACCAAACAAAAATGTTATTTTTCTTTGGAAGTCTTGCTGTAGGTTGAGCAGATGTGGCTGTATTCATTTGTTCTTATAGTCAGGGTAGTCGTGACAACACTGTGATAATGACGTCATTTCGCGCCCCCTCACGCCGCACTTGAGTGTAATATCCCGATGCACGAACTAGCTGTGCAGGATTGTGAGCATATCAGTGAGTTTGTAGATTGTTCATAGAAATAAAACAGCCTTGTATTCACTCATTGTTTTCTTCCCACACCAGCCTAACCCAAGCTCCTTCCATCATCTAGTGTTTTGAGCATAAAATGTGCAGGAAAAGTGAAAAGATATCTCGTTTATAGAATTGAACATACCGTAAATATTGTAGCCTATGTATTGTAGGAGCATTTTCTTGAATTTCAATAAAAATTATTTTGTACCATTTTTATGTCCGCCATAATTAATACCGGTATATAATAAGCCTACTGAAATTAGGAAATAATTTGTGTATATGATATAGAGAGGAGAAAATCCACAAATGATTAGAGAAAACACGGGAATTTTACTGGAAGCAAATAAAGAAATAGGTTTGGAAGTAAATCGCGGAAAGACAAAGTATATGATTATGTCTCGTGACGAGAATATTGTACGAAATGAAAACATAAAAATTGGAAATGTATCTTTTGAAGAGGTGGAGAAGTTCAAATATCTTGGAGCAACAGTAACAAATATAAATGATACTCGGGAGGAAATTAAACACAGAATAAATTTGGGAAATGCCTGTTATTATTCGGTTGAGAAGCTTTGATCATCCAGTCTGCTGTCAAAAAATCTGAAAGTTAGAATTTATAAAACAGTTATATTACCGGTTGTTCTTTATGGTTGTGAAACTTGGACTCTCACATTGAAAGAGGAACATAGGTTAAGGGTGTTTGAAAATAAGGTTCTTAGAAAAATATTTGGGTCTAAGAGGGATGAAGTTACAGGAGAATGGAGAAAGTTACACAACACAGAACTGCACGCATTGTATTCTTCACCTGACATAATTAGGAACATTAAATCCATATGTTTGAGATGGGCAGGGCATGTAGCACGTATGGGCGAATCCAGAAATGCATATAAAGTGTTAGTTGGGAGGCCGGAGGGAAAAAGACCTTTAGGGAGGCCGAGACGTAGATGGGAAGATAATATTAAAATGGATTTGAGGGAGGTGGGATATGATGATAGAGAATGGATTAATCTTGCTCAGGATAGGGACCAATGGCGGGCTTATGTGAGGGCGGCAATGAACCACCGGGTTCCTTAAAAGCCAGTAAGTAAGTAAAGTAATATGATATAGAGAAATAAAGATCGTGATGCACAAATTTAAGAGACCGAAAGAAGCTTACCAACCAAATGCATGTTTTTTCTACTGTT